>NW_026879305.1:0-26978 GCF_032173495.1 Musca vetustissima
CACAATAAATCAAGAGTTCTTGAGATTTTCACTTGAAATTTTCTAGGGACATTCTTGAAGTTGTGTAGATTCGAAAAACTAAATAAATTTTTTTACACCGAGAATGGGGGGGTGGGTCCCCTTAAGGGTCCTACATATGGTGTGGATTTTTTTAGAAATATATTCCAGCTTATATGATCTTAATACCGCTTGGTCGGAGGAAGGCGTAGATTTTTTAGATAATACGTTTAAGAGTTACAACAAGGCGTAGCTTTATTGAGGACTCTTTACAGTCGTATATTTATACACATCCTGAATAATATTTATCAGGATTCTACATGGTGTAGATATGTTAAACAATATTTCCTCATGGTTTTTGACTCCAATCGTATTCTTTACGATTGTAATGTTTTTATACCCTTCACCACACTGTGGTACAGGGTATTATGTCTTTGTGCATATGTTTGTAACAGGCAAAAATAATCGAGATAGACCCATGGTTCCTTTTGAGAATATGCATAGAATCACTTTCTGAATCGATTTATGCATGTCCGTCCGTCCGTCCGTCTGTCCGTCTGTTCATGTTAAATTGTAAACAAAGTACAGGTCGCATTTATGATCCGATTTGGATGAAATTTGGCACAGCTCATTTGTTTGGCCCAAGGACGAACCCTATTGAAATTGGGAAAAATCGGTTCAGATTTAGATATAGCTCCCATAAATAAAATTTTGCCCAATTTACGGACTTTAGACCCTGAAAATCTTTCGATTTGCACGAAATTTGGCATAGCGTACTGAATTGAGCCACGAAAGATGTGTGCCAAGTTTCGTGAAAATCGGTTCAGATTTATATATAGCTCCCATATATAGTTTCGCCCGATTTACGGACTTTAGACCCTGAAAATCTTTCGATTTGCACGAAATTTGGCATAGCGTACTGAATTGAGCCACGAAAGATGTGTGCCAAGTTTCGTGAAAATCGGTTCAGATTTAGATATAGCTCCCATATATAGTTTCGGCCGATTTTTGGTAAATGGCGTACCAAAGTCCCTATATATCTTTCGATTTGCACGAAATTTGGCATAGCGCACTGAATTAAGTCTAGAATGATGTGTGCAAAGTTTCGTGAAAATCGGTTCAGATTTAGATATAGCTCCCGTATATATCTTCCTCCGATTTAAGGTAAATGGTGTACCAAAGTCCTTATATATCTTTCGATTTGCATGAAATTTGGCATAACGTACTGAATTGAGGCTAGAATGATGTCTGCCCAGTTTCGAGAAAGTCGGCCCAGAGGTGCACCAAAGTCCCTATATATCCTTCGATATATTTGGATAGAGCTTCCATATATATTTTCGCCCGATTTTAAGTAAATTGGACATCAAACTCTTCATGCTAGTCAGGTTGACATCAAATTTTGCACAACGTACAAAATTGAGAATAGAATTACGTAGTTGCGTTTTCTAGAAGTACAGACATAGCCCAACAGATAACCTATTTATATTTGATTGAAGTCGATTTATATAACTTATGGATATATAGGTAGATTCACATTTAGATAAATATCACATATTTTATTTCATCCAATTTCATGTTAATAGTCCTGTTTAATATATCCATAGTGGTGAAGGGTATCATATAGTCGGCCCCGTCCGACTTTACTACTTTCCTTACTGGTTAAAGAATATTTTTAGCGGCCACAATATGTCGAACGTTTTTTTTGGAGTTTCAATGTCGAACTTTGTATTCAGGTACAATAACTAGGCACAAATAAAACCAGCAAGGAAAGTAGTAAAGTCGGACGGGGCCGACTATATGATACCCTTTACCACTTTGGGTATATTCAACAGATTAATCCTAACAGACGTTGAATTTTTGAAGGATCACTAACATTAAAATGGATCCATAAACATGTCATTCTGCAACCCATACCAAATTAATTTGGTCAGATATAGGGTTGCTTCTTACAAATGGGACAAAATTATTCAGTACGTTGTGCAAAATTTAGTGTCAATCGGCTTACCTTTGGGTCTTTGGTGAACCATTTATTTAAAATCGGACGAAACTATATATGGGAGCAATATCTAAATCTGAAAAGATTCTTACAATACTTAGCACACGGTACGCTACACTAAATTCAGTACAATGTGCATAATTTTGAAGCAAACGGTCTAACTTTGGATCTTTCGTGCACCTTTTACATAAAATCTGACGAAACTATATCGAAATCTAATCCGATTTGAACTAAACTTCCCACATGCTATGTTACAGTAACTTCAGTACGTAGTGCAAAATTTTGTGCCGATTGGACTCACCTTAGTGTAAATGGTACACCATTTACATTAAATCGGACTAAAATATATATGGGAACTATATCTAAATCTGGACCGATTTTCAGGAAACATTACAAACATCATTGGAAACCTATTTCAGTACGCTGTGCCAAATTTCGTGTAAATCGAAATATATACAGGGACTTTGGCACACCATTTACATTAAATCGGACGAAAATATATATGGGAGCTAAATTTGAATCAAATAAGGGACCTCATCCGATTCGGATTATAAATGTGACCTGAACAGTGTTTACAATTTAATATGGACAGACAGACAGACGGACGGATGGACATGCATAAATCGACTTAAAAAGTAATTCTATGCATATTCTCAAACGGAACCATTGGTCTATCTCGTTTCCTTTTGCCTGTTACAAACATATGCCCAAAGACATAATACCCTGTATATACCACAGTGTGGTGAAGGGTATAACAATTTTTAGGCACAAAGGCGTGGTAGTTTTAAAAAATTTTCCAGGATCTCGGACAAAGCATCGAATTTTTAAATAATTTGTCTAAGGACCTAGCCACACGTACAATTTTATACACTCAGCCTTATGGCTAATGAGGATATATGCATTTTGATACGGTGAAAATGTGCTTCATCGAAATATTGGTTTTAGACCCCCTTTTTCTTTGGACCAAATCCGTTTCAGAACATTTGGATTCGATTTACGCATGTCCGTCCATCTGTCTGGCTGGCTGGTGCGCAAGATAACTCTCGAAGGCAGCAACCGATTTCATCCAAACTTTGCACATATTAATATTTCTTCTAAACTTAGTTTAAGTTCGAAGATGGGGAATATCGGTCCACTCTTTCTGGTAGATTCCCCAACAAAATAGTCAAAATTATGCTAAAAATTAATTTCATGGTTCGCAAACGAACCATCCGATTTTACTGAAACTTTGTACAACCTATTATCTCTTTGAACCCTAGATCAAGTAGTAAGATGGGACCCATTGGTACACTCCCTCTGGTACCTTCCCCACAGAGGGTCTAAATTTTCAATCAGGTCTGATTTGAACCAAACTTTGTACAACCTATTATCTTAAGCCTAGATCAAGTAGAAAGATTTGACCCATTGGTCGACTCCTTCTGGTACCTGGTACCCCCACAAAATGGACAAAATTGTGCTAAAAATGTATTTTATCGAAACTTCGTACAACCTATTGTCTTCACCAAGCCTTGGTCAAGTAGGAAGATGGGACCCATTGGTCCAGTTCTTCTGGTGCCTCCCCCACAAAGGGTTCAAATTTTCAATACTTTTAAATCCAATATCAGGCAATTGGAATGCTTGATTTGGACCAAACTTTGCACAACCTATTATGTTTACGAAGTCTTGATTACGTCCGTAGAAGGGACCCATTGGTCCACCCCTTCTAATACCTCCCCCACAAATGTTTAAAATTATCAATATCAGTAAATCCAATATGAGGCGAATGGAATGTCAGGTTTGAACCAAAGCTTGTACAACCAATTATCTTTACCACTCATAGATCAAGTCCGAAGATGGAAACTATTGGTCCACTCCTTCCAGTACCTCCCCCACAAATGGTCACAATTTTAAATATTTGTAATCAGGCGAATAGAATATCCGATATGAACCAAAATTTGCACAACCGATTACCTTTACGATGTCTAGATGAAGTCTAAAAGGAGTGGAACCTTCTACCTCTAGTACCTCTCCCAGTAAATCCAATATGAGGCGAATGGAATGTCAGGTTTGAACCAAAGCTTGTACAACCAATTATCTTTACCAATCATAGATCAAGTCCGAAGATGGAAACTATTGGTCCACTCCTTCCAGTACCTCCCCCACAAATGGTCACAATTTTAAATATTTGTAATCAGGCGAATGGAATGTCCGATACGAACCAAAATTTGCACAACCGATTACCTTTACGATGTCTAGATGAAGTCTAAAAGGAGTGGAACCTTCTACCTCTAGTACCTCTCCCACGAATGGTAAAAATTTTCAATATTTATAAATGCAATATGAGGCGAATGGAATGTCATATTCCAACCAAACCTTGCATAACTTATTATCTTACCAACCATATATCATTTCCGAAGATTGGACCCAATAGTTTATAAAATGTTTTCAACATTAAATGCGAACCTCTTTGATAAAAACATATTTCTTATTTCCGAAGACCTCTGCAAACCATAGGTTGGGGGTACCGACTGAAACTTTTTTACTTGTTTTAAATAATTTTTTCTAGGACCTAGACAAGGCGTAGATGTTTTAAATCATGTTCCAAGGACCTACACAAGGATTTTTAATATAATTTTTAAGGGGTCTATACAAGGCTTGGATTTTTTAAATAATTTTTTTCAGGGGTCTATACAAGGCCTGGGTTTTTTAAATATTTTTGCTGTGGACTCTATGTTTGATTTCAACAGTTATCCCTTGTTTGCATATTTTCTTTATATTGTTTTTGTTGTTGTTGTTAGTAGTGGTGCTCAATTTGTTTTAATTTTCCAAATCAAGCCCTCTTCTTCGTCAAAAACTAAACTAAACAAAGAAGCGGCAGCATCAACAGAAACGGCGGCAACAGTGCAAACAAAAAAGAAAAGCTTTGCTGGACTCTTCTCTTAACTGGAGTGATGTGTAGTGTATGCATGTGTGTGTGTGTGCCTAGTGCTTGTTATAATTGTTGTTGTTGTTGAGGTATTTTTGTGTTGTGTGTGCAGAATAGAAGTAGAAGAAAAAACACATAACCGTTGGCTCTTTTGTTTTTGAATGGGGAGAGAGGGGAGAGATAAGTGATGGCAATGTGTGGCCAGAGGTTGGGGGAGTTATGGTGTGTGGGATGCTGGCCAGTAGTATCACCCTACCACCACCACCGTACCACAACCTTCCCATACCTTTACCATCCTATATCTACCCCCACCACCCCCATTATTCCTGTCACAGTCCTAACAAAGCTATTCAAATAGTAGACAAACGACAGAAAACGACACAATAACGATATAGACAATCGGCAAAAACACGAAAATCATGTTCGACGACAACGAGGATGGTGTTGATGGTTTGGGGAGGGGGATGATTGTGAAAGGTGCTGTGTGGATGGAGTTGTGTGTGTGTGTGGTGTGTCGAAGAAATCTGATTGTCTACCACACACTGTGGTCTATTGTGTTATGGTGTTGGTGTATAGACAACATGAGCGGGTGTGTGTGTTCCTGTGTGTGGGTTATATCCGGCCGTTACTGTTTTACAACACAGAGACACTCACACAGTCACTTTTGTGTGTGTGTCTCTCCACCATCCAAAAAAGAGACTCCATTGAAGTCGTCCTCTGTATGCCCATGTGTGTGTGTGAGATTGTGTGTACGTGTGGTGAAATCCTTATTTTGTTGTAGAAAATTCTGTGTGTGTTCATTTCCCTGCTCTGGGATAGAAAAAAAAACACCATCATGACAGGAGTTTGCTTTGCAGCCTCAGATTTTCCTCTCCCTCCTCAATATTCTGTGAGCACAGTCGTCGTCACAGGATATTCTCGTGCATGTGTTATTGTTGGAGGACAAAAAGGACCAAAGAAGCAGAAGAAGAAGAAAACTTTGTCTGCAAACTTCTGTACAGATATTCCTGTGTGCGTGTCTCTTCGACTCGGCATAGTATTATTACCACAAGTTGTACAAGCTTACGCTGAGAAAGACAATTCGTTGCAGCATTTACTTCAGTACATTTTCGGGCAGTGAAAAAAATTACAAGAAAAAAAATCCAAATCCAAAAAAATTTACAAAAAGTGAATCTGTAACAAAATTAACAAAAATTTGTGAAAAATTCTAAAAAATAAAAATTAATCCAAATTCAATTTCGAAACAAAAATGTAAGCAAAAATTATCTCCAGCACCAAAAAAAAAAATCTAAAACATCTGCTCCAGGCTTTTCCATACACATACACACACACAAATTTCCATGTGCGTTATTGTGTTCTCCATTTCGTTTTTGTTCTTCTTTGTGCTTTGTGCCTTTTGCCTTAGCCTTCTCAAGGCATCAAGGACAAATCTGCTGTCGCTGCTTTGTTTGGTATCCCATGAATGGATGCTGTTTGGTAGGTCGTTTGTTCGTTGGTTCGGTTCGGTTCCCTTGGCTTGGTTCAATGGCTGGCCAGAGTATAACAGGTGCTTGCCACCATTTTTTTTTGTGACTCAAAAAGAAACCGACAGCTTTTATTAAAAAAATTGCAAAAAATGTTAAATAATATTTTTAAGGACCTATTTAAGGCGTGGATTTTTAAAATATTTTTTTTCCAACACCATCAAAGACCTACATAAGTCTTGGATTTTTTGAAAAATTTTTTCAACAACCTATATAAGGCGTGGATTTTTAAAATATTTTTTTTCCAACACCATCAAAGACCTACATAAGTCTTGGATTTTTTGAAAAATTTTTTCAACAACCTATATAAGTCATGGATTTTTAAAATAATTTTTTTAAAAGACCTATATAAAGACCTATATTCGGGGTCCATACAAGGCGTGGATCTATACAAGCCGTTAATTATACCCTACACAACTATGTTGTCAGGGTATTATAGCTTTGTGCAGCCTCAAGAGTTTGTAACGCCGCGAAATATTGGCCCTAGTCACAACTTTAAGTATACCGATCGTCATATATCGACTAGCTGAGTCGATGTAGACATGTGTGTTCGTCCGTCCGTCTGTCCATTATAATTTGTAAACACGATACAGGTCACAGTTATGGACCAATTTCCACGAATCGAAATTTTGCATGTATGATTGGTTCTGGCCAATGAAGACCCCTATTGTTTGTGGTAAAGATCGGTTAATATTTAGGCGATGAAATGGACCAAATACTAATATATTGTCGGTTTTTCTGGTCGCCACAGAGGCTGCAATTATGGCCCGAACACCGTGAAATTTTACATGGAGAAAGGGAACCGCACAAAGAATGAGCATGCCTGTTTTTATAAAGATCAGTCATTATTTAGCGAGTCAAGTGGACCCTGACTTTTGTGTGAAAAATGACAAATTTTGTATTCTCTGGCGAATATTTTTACTCCTGAAGGACATAGGCCCAAGAAGTTGATTGTATATCCAAGAGGAGTGGTTGACCTTTAAATTGATACCAATTGTATTGTCGTATGTACTCCGATGTGGGAGTTACACATACATATTTACAGGTGCTTCCGTATTCAGATATTATTTAGTAACCCATTACCACACCAGAGGGCGGAAATATAGCGCTGATCGCTGATTTGAAATTTTCCATGAGGATCCTGGTATGGTCAAGTACAACGCCTATAGTTTTCGGTGATGATCAGATAAAAATATTGGGATAAAGTGGACCGAAAACTTAATTTTTTTTTTTTTTTGAATCAATATTTAGACCGCAATTTTAAGCCGAACATTACCATACAACCCACGATGAAGGCAATCTGGACAAGTAATTAGAAGGGCTGCACTGATTATTAAAAATTTTCGAAATATATGTCAATGTATGGAAGAGGTGCTGTTGTCCTCTAATCGGGCAAGAGGCTGCAAATGTCACGAAATATGTCAAAAATATTGCCCAGGTTCGGATTAAATATCTGCAGAAAATTAGAACTCCGTCGTAGATGTGTAGGGTATCGTGCGGTCGGTCCCGCCCGATTATACTGCTCCGCTCACTATTTTTTTATTATTTTTTTTCTGGGGTCTATACAAGACGTGATTTTTATACCCTTCACCAATCTGTGGTACAGGGTATTATGTCTTTGTGCATATGTTTGTAACAGGCAAAAGGAAACGAGATAGACCCATGGTTCCTTTTAAGAATATGCATAGAATCACTCTCTGAGTCGATCTATGCATGTCCGTCTGTCCGTCCGTCTGTATATGTTAAATTGTAAACAAAGTACAGGTCGCAATTAAGATCCGATTTGGATTAAATTTGGCACAAGTCACTTATTTGGCGTAAGGACGAATCCTATTGAAATTGAGAAAAATCGGTTCAGATTTAGATATAGCTCCCATATATTTTCGTCCGATGTACGGTAAAGGGTGTACCAAAGTCCCTATATATCTTTCGATTTGCACGAAATTTGGCACTGCGTAATAAATAAGATCTAGAATGATCTGCGCAAAGTTTCCTGAAAATCGGTTCAGATTTAGATATAGCTTCCATATATATTTTCGTCCGATGTAAGGTAAATTGTGTACCAAAGACCCTATATATCTTTCGAATTGCACGAAATTTGGCACAGCGTAATGAATAAAATCTAGAATTATGTTTGCCAAGTTTCGTGAAAATTGGTTCAGATTTAGATATAGCTCCCATATATATCATCGTCCGATTTTAGGTAAATTGTGTACCAGAGTCCACATATATCTTTCGATTTTCACGAAATTTGGCATAGCGTACTAAATTAAGTGAATAAAGATGTATGTTAAATTTCATGGAAATCGTTTCAGATTTAGATATAGCTCCCATATATATCTTCGTCCGATTTAAGGTAAATTGTGTACAAAAGTCCCTATATATCTTTCGATTTGCACGAAATTTGGCATAGCGTTCTGAATTAAGTCTAGAACGATGTGTGTTAAATTT
Source organism: Musca vetustissima (assembly GCF_032173495.1). Classification (NCBI taxonomy): domain Eukaryota; kingdom Metazoa; phylum Arthropoda; class Insecta; order Diptera; family Muscidae; genus Musca; species Musca vetustissima. The sequence continues at coordinate 8,873 of NW_026879305.1, forward strand.
CGTGAGAATCGGTTTAGATTTAGATATAGCTCCCATATATATTTTCGTCCGATTTAAGGTAAATGGTCCACTACAGTCCCTGGAAATCTTTTAATTTGCACGAATTTTGACATAGCCTACTGAATTATGTCTAGAATGATGTGTGCTAAGTTTCGTAAAAATCGGTTCGGATTTAGATATAGCTCCCATATATAGTATCGCCCGATTTTAGGTAAATGGTGCACCAAAGTCCCTATATATATTCGATTTGCACGAAATTTGGCATAGCGTTCTGAATTAAGCCAAGAACTATGTGTGCTAAATTTCGAGAAAATCGGTACAGGTTTACATATAGCTATCATATATATTTTCGTCCGATTTTATGTAAATGGTGCACCAAAGTCCCTATATATCCTTCGAGTTGCACGAAATTTGTCATAGCGTTCTGAATTAAGTCTAGAACGATGTGTGTTAAATTTCGTGAAAATCGGTTCAGATTCACATATAGCTTCCATATATATTTTTGTTCGATGTTATGTAACTGGTGCACCAAAGTCTCTGAAAATCATTCGATTTGCACGAAATTTGTCATAGCGTACTGAATTAGGGCTAGAATGACGTGAGCTAAGTTTCGTGAAAATCGGTTCAAATTTAGATTTAGCTCCCATATATATTTTCTTCCGATTTTAATGGTCCTTCAAAAATTCGACGTCTGTTAGGATTCATCTGTTGAATTTACCCACAGTGGTGAAGGGTATCATATAGTCGGCCCGTCCGACTTTACTACTTTCCTGACTGGTTAAAGAATATTTTTAAGCGTCTACAGTAAGGCGTGGATTTTTTAAAAAAATATTTTTTAAGGGTCTACAATAAGGAGTGGATTTTTTAAAAAATATTTTTTAAGGGTCTACAATAAGGCGTGGATTTTTTTTTGTTTTTTTTATTATTCAAAAACTCTACGTAAGAAAGAAACTCTCCAAAGCGAATGAGTGTGTCTGTATGTGAGAGAAGAGAGTGTATCCTGGAATAAAGCAGAAATACACTGTGTGACCTATATTATTGTGCGTGTTTGTATGAGTGTGCTGGTGTGTGTTAGTGCCTTGTTGACATAAATTTGAACCTGGAAATATGATGATACCGAAAAAACGATACGCAGAAAAATATATTGAGAGGGAAAATAAAAAAAATATATAATGCAAAATAAAAAAATTAATAAATTTGCAATTACAAATGGGAGTTTTGTTTGGCACACACACATAACAATGACCTCCTCTCTTTGAGGAAAATTAAAACAAAACAATAGTTGAGTAAATATACAAGTGTTATTTGACATAATTTTGAAAAATGTACCTGTTGCGAAAACTAGGAGCATATTTACATAGTCAATCGTCGACGATAATGTATGCGAACTATTAAGTGGCTGTCGGAAAAAATATTATTTTAATAATCCACGACTATTGGTATGCTTCAAAAAATGTATTTTTTAAATCACGCCTGTGGGTATGCTTCAAAAAATGTATTTTTTAAATCACGCCTATGGGTATGCATCAAAACATATTTTTTTAATCCTCACCTATGGGTATGTTTCAAAATATATATTTTTTTAATACACGCCTATAGGTATGTTTCAAAATACATATTTTTTTAATTCACGCCTATAGGTATGCTTCAAAAAATATGTTTAAAAAATCCACGCCTATAGGTATGCTTCAAAAAATATGTTTAAAAAATCCACGCCTATAGGTATGCTTCAAAAAATATGTTTAAAAAAATCCATGCCTATAGGTATGCTTCAAAAAATATGTTTAAAAAAATACACGCTTATAGGTATGCTTCAAAAAATATGTTTAAAAAATCCACGCCTATAGGTATGCTTCAAAAAATATGTTTAAAAAATCCACGCCTATAGGTATGCTTCAAAAAATATGTTTAAAAAAATCCACGCCTATAGGTATGCTTCGAAAAATATGTTTAAAAATCCACGCCTATAGGTATGCTTCAAAAAATATGTTAAAAAATCCACGCCTATAGGTATGCTTCAAAAAATATGTTTAAAAAATCCGCGCCTATAGGTATGCTTCAAAAAATATGTTTAAAAAATCCACGCCTATAGGTATGCTTCAGAAAATATTTTTTTTTAATTCATGCCTATAGGTAAGCTTAAAATATATTGTTACAAAAAAATTTCAACTTCACGACTCCCCCTCTCTGTCTTTAACCTGTCCTCAAATTATCTCCTCGTTTTACCAACCACCTAATGTCTGGTACATTTCTATTAGTGGGTGTATGTGTGTGTGTACGTTTGCATTAGGCTAGACATTTTCATTGATTTATCGTTTATGTCTATAATGTTCGTTATACTCTTGTTTTTCTATACTTTTTCGCCATCATCGTCATCCTCATCATGTTCACCTCCACCTCCACTCTTTTTGTCCGCTAACCTGAATACACCCTAGCCGCCTTTTCAATAGTGGCTGGCCACTTATTGATAATGATAACACCTGTTCGATTGAAGGACACAACAAGAGGATTTATATCCCCCTTTTCAATAATATTGAATAACGGGTTTTACTTCTCATTATTCAATATTATATAAACTAATATTGAAACCAATAAATACAACAAAAATAACAAAATTCATCACATAACAATAATTATTATAATAAATGTAAATTATTTAGTGGTCGTAAATCACGTGTAACCGCATAATTTATATAACACAGTCACGGGTTTGTTTATGTAATAAATTATTTGGGGATTTTGGGTGGAAATTAAAAACATATTTTAATATAAAACCACAAAATTGTGGGTTTATATGGTGGTAGTCCATGAAAAAATAATTTAAAAAAATCCACGCCTTGGCTACTCAATAAAAAAATAATTTTAAAAAACCCGCGCCTTGGACAATCAAAAAATATTTTTAAAAAATCCACACATTGGCTAATCAAAAAAAAAATATATATATCTTTAAAAAATAAGTTTAAAAAATTCACGTCTTGGCTGCTCAAAAATAATTTTAAACCAGTGAGCGGAGCAGTATAGTCGGACGGGGCCGACCATATGATACCGTACACAACTTCCATGAACATCTAACTTTCTGTGGCATCACATTTTGAGCATGGGCAATATTTCGCGATGTTTGCACCCTCTTGACCCATTAGAGGTCAACAAATATTACTACTATTCAGTGAGTTCTTTTGTGATGTTCGGCTTCCAATTGTGGACTGTAGACCGACTCGAAAAAAAATAAGTTTTCGCCCTCTAGTGTGGTAATATCTGAGTACGTAAGCACCTGTAAACATTTAAGTGTAACTCCCACATCCGAGTACATACGACAATAAAATTGGTATCAATTTAAAGGTCAACCACTCCTCTTGGGTATACTATCAACTTCCCGGGTCGATATCCTTAAGGAGTAAATGTATACGCTATTGAATACAAATTTTGTCATTTTTCACACAAAAGTCAGGGTCCAATTGACCCGCTAAATATTGACCGATCTTTATCAAAACAGGCATGCTTATTCATTGGCCCGATCCCCTTCTCCATGTAAAACTTCGCGATGTTCAGGTAATAATTGGAGCGACCAGAAAATCAAAGAAAAATAAAGCTTTTGGTCCATTTCATCTCCTTAATATTAACCGATATTTACCAAAAACAATAGGGGTCTTCATTGGGCAGAACCCATCTTACATGCAAAATTTTGTGAAGATTGGTCCATAACTGTGACCTGTATCGTGTTAACAAATTATAATGGACAGACGGACGGACGGACACAAATGTCTAGATCGACTCAGCTGGTCGAGATATGACGATCGGTAAACTTAAAGGTGGGTATAGGACCAATATTTCGCGGCGTTACAAACTTTTGGGGCTGCACAAAGCTATAATACCCTGACAACATAGTTGTGTAGGGTGTAAAAATATTTAAAAAAAAAATAGCTTTAAAAAAATATTTTTAAAAAATCCACGCCTATGTTGGCTACTTACTTACATAGCTGACTTGTTACAGAACGGTTGTTCCTTAAGCAGAGCTTAAAAAAGATTTCCAAGCGCGTCGGTCTTGTGGTCACTTGGTCTTTCCATCTTATTCGTGGCCTTCCCTTCTGCGTGAACCATCAGCTGGTTCGCTTTTATATGCCTTCTAGGCTGGGGCATCTTCATCCATTCTCACAACATGACCTACCCAACGTAGTCACTGCAGCTCAATACGTCTAACAATGTCGATGTCCGAGAATAACTGGTACAACTCATGGTTAATTCGACGCCGATATTCACCGTCGACGAAGATCGGCCCGTAGATCTTTCGGAGAATTTTACTTTCAAACACCCCAAGAGCTGCCTCATCTGCTTGCGCTTCAGATTCATATAACAGCACGGGTAGTATCAGCGTCTTGTAATGTGTGAGTTTTGTCTGGCGGGAGGTGGCCTTGCTTCTAAACTGCTTATTTAGACCACAGCAGCATCTGTTGGCTATCACAATTCTTCTCCGAATTTCAAAACTGATGTCATTCGTTTTATTTATGGCGGTACCAAGGTATATAAAAACTTTAACTAACTCGAAGCTGTAGTTCTCAAGTTCCACAGTTGGTCCGAGTCTACTGGAAGTCAGCTTGGTCTTCTCGCCGTTTACTGCTACACCCACTTTGGCAGACTCCTTCTCAATGTGACCAAAAGTGGCTGTTATCGCTCTTAATGTTCGATTCATTATATCGATGTCATCGGCGTAGGCGAGTATCTGGTGTTGTTTGGTGTACAGAGTGTCAGTTCTATTCACCCTTGCGTCTCGTACGACCTTTTCCAGCAGGATGTTAAAAAGGTCACACGACAAACTGTCATCTTGTCTGAATCCTCGTTCGGTATTGAAGGGCTCCGATAGGTCCTTTCTAACCTTAACTGCTGACCTTGTGCCACTAAAAGTTATCCTGCATAGCCGTATTAATTTTGCAGGAATGCCGAACAAAGACATGGCTTTAAACACCTCTAAACGGATAGGGCGGTCGAATGCGGCTTTATAGTCGACGAATAGGTGGCATGTGTCGAATTGTGAGTGAAAATCTGGTCAATGGTGGATTTGCCAGGCCTAAAGCCGCATTGGTATGGTCCAATAATGTCATTGACGATTGGCTTCAATCGTTCACACAGCACTCTGGATAGGACTTTATATGCGATGGGAAGAAGGCGAATTCCTCTATAGTTGGAACATATCGTCTTGTCTCCTTTTTTGTGCAAGGGACACAGGACAGTGGGGCCAAATATATTTTCCCTTCCGATTTTTGCATTAATATTTCCTAGCTCAATTTTTTGATGTCAACGATCTTATGCTGTTTCTAGGCGCCCATAAAATATGTCTTTGGTCTGCTCATCTTTGTCTGCGGTGGGAGCATGGGCGCAAATGAGACTGATGTAGAAGAACTTCGGTTTTATTCGCTCATCTACTGTAGTGAATCTGTAGGCGAGGTCTCTTATTCTCCTGTTAACCATAATTCCGCAGCCAAATTCATGTCTGGTTTCATGGCAGCTATAATACAGGGCGTAATAATCTGATTTACTTACGCCAGTCTCTTTCCATCGCATTTCCTGTAAGGCGATAATATCGGCTTTGTATTTCTTGAGTACATTTGCCAAGGCGAAAACTGCGCCTGTTATGTACTAGGTGCGCCCATTCAAAGTGTAGATTCGCAGATCGTGGTTCTTTATACGTTTGCGGGGGTCGACATATGGGGGGTTTAGTTTTCTTTTTCTAGTAGTAGGAGGGAAAAATAGTAGGAGGGGTTTTCCGAGTTTGGGCAACTAACCCGACGCCTCAACCCATTTTTTTAGTTCTTATGGGTGAAGAAAATAAATAAAAAATCCACTCCTATGTTGACTACTCAATTTTTTTTTAAATCCACGCCTATCTTGGCTACTCAAATTTTCTTTTAAAAAATCCACGCCTATGTTGGCAACACAATTTTTTTTTCAAAAATCCACGCCTATGTTGGCTACTTAAATTTTTTTTAAAAATCCACGCCTATGTTGGCAATTCAACTTTTTTTTTTAAATCCACGCCTATGTTGGCTACTCAAAATTTTTTTTTTAAAATCCACGCCTATGTTGGCTACTCAAAATTTTTTTTTAAAAAATTCAAATACTCAATAAATTTTTTTAAAAAATTCAAATGTTGGCTACTAAAAATTTTTTTAAAAAAATCCACGCCTATGTTGGCTACTCAAAATTTTTTTTTAAAAAATCCACGCCTATGTTGGCTACTCAAAAAATTTTTTTAAAAAATTCCACGCCTATGTTGGCTACTCAAAAAATGTTTTTTATAAAATCCACGCCTATGTTGGCTACTCTAAAAAAAATATTTTTAAAAAATCCACTCAAAAAAATATATATTTTTAAAAAATCCACTAAAAAAATATTTTTAAAAAATCCACGCCTATGTTGGTTACTCAAAGAAAAAAAATATTTTTAAAAAATCCACGCCTATGTTGGCTACTCCAAAAAAAATATTTTTAAAAAATCCACGCATATATTGGCTGCTCCAAAAAAAATATTTTTAAAAAATCCACTCACAAAAATATATTTTTAAAAAATCCACTCAAAAAATATATTTTTAAAAAATCCACTAAAAAAATATTTTTAAAAAATCCACGCCTATGTTGGCTACTCCAAAAAAAATATTTTTAAAAAATCCAGGCCTATGTTGGCTACTCCAAAAAAAAAATTTTTAAAAAATCCACGCCTATGTTGGCTACTCCCAAAAAAATATTTTTAAAAAATCCACGCCTATGTTGGCTACTCAAATTTTTTTTTAAAAAATTCAAATGTTGGCTAGTCAAAAAAAAATATTTTTAAAAAATCCACGCCTACGTTGGCTACTCAAATTTTTTTTTAAATTCAAATGTTGGCTAATCAAAAAAAATATTTTTAAAAAAACCACGCCTATGTTTTTTTTTAAATCCACGCCTATGTTGGCTACTCAATTTTTTTTTTTAAAAATCCACGCCTATGTTGGCTACTGTAAAAAAATATTTTTAAAAAATCCACGCCTATGTTGGCTACTCAAAAATTTTTTTTTAAAAAATCCACGCCTATGTTGGCTACTCAAAAAGAACAAAATTTAATAAATCCACGCCTATGTTGGCTACTCAAAAATTTTTTTTTAAAAATCCACGCCTATGTTGGCTGCTCAAATTTTTTTTTTTTAAACGACTATGTTGCCTTCCCCAAAAAAAATATTTTTAAAAAAATCTGTCCTTAAGAAAATTTTATTAATAATTAATTTCTTTTTTTCTCTTTCCAGATCGTTTTCAATTTGGAGAAATGGCAACCCAGCTTTAATAAAAAAAATGGCATAGAGTGAATTATTAACGAAGTAAAAAAAACTTGTTCAAATAAAGTGAAAACTGAAGAAAAATCATTGACATTTTTTTAAATAAAAAATAATAATTTTTTGTGAAAAAAAATTAATTTTCTATTATATAGAAAATGAAACGAAATAAAAATAATATTTAGTAGCCACAAAAAAAAAACATCATAGTCTAGTCATTATTTGCATTTGGTGAAAAAAAAAATTTGTGAAATAAAATTTATTAAAAAAAAATTCATTACAATATCGATAACGAAATAAAAAAACTCAAACGCACAAAACTTCATGTTATAAAAGTAAAAAAAAATATTTTAAGTGTATAAAAAAATTAAATTAGATAAAATATTAAAAAAAAATATATAGAAATGTGGAAACGTTAATGTTAAAAAAATATATTAACAATAATTTAAATTGGCATTGAAATCCCAAAAAAGAAAGGATTTTTTAACACATAAAAAAAATAAATCTCGAGCCGCATGAAATATTCATCCCCCAACTTTGCATAAATAATTGAAAATAATTGGCAGCAGAGTCCTGAAAAAAGGAGAACAAAAAATAAAAGCGAAACGACCGAAAAACTCAACTAATTAATTCAAATTTTTTAACTAAATAGCCATAAGAGTGCAATTTGAAAATTAATTTGAAAAAACAAAAATAAAAAATTCAAACACCCCGAAAAAAGAAAATAAAAATCCAAACTCATCACAGCTGTAGACCATCTAATATTCAAAAGTCCCCTTTTCCGCACCAAAAAAAGGACAACAGGCACATACATATTTTTTGTATTGGTGGTGGTTTGAACCCTTCCATTCCACTCCACACCACCACAGACAGACAGAACAAAAATCCGCCATACTAAAGCACATTCCATTGACAATAATTACCATACAACGTTAAAGGATAACGACGACATCCTTTTTTGGTAGCTAAAAAAAATAAAATAAAACAAATTAAAAATTGCCTGCAAACAAAACACAACAACAACTGCCATAACAAAAATGAAATTTTGAAATAAAAAAAACAAATAAAACTCAAATAAACCAATTTCCCAAAAAGTAAAATAAAAAAATGAAAAAAAAATAATAATAAATATAATAAATAAATAAAAATCACAACAATAAAAAATTTGAAATAAAAATAATAAAATAGTTCATTTCAAAATTCATTAACATAATAATCAATAGAATTACACAAAAAATAGTTACTCATATTCCATAAATTTTAATAAAACAAAAATATTCCAGAAATCGTATTGAAAAAAATATATTTCAAAATAAAATACAACAACAAAAAAAAAATAATATTCTCATAAATAATACCGAACATAGTAGAATTTTTTCTAAGTGTATTTAAGTGTGTGTGTGTGCGTGCAATATTCATCAAATTTATATGAAACATCGCGACGAAGAAGCAGATTTTTCTTTTGAAAAAATAAAAATTCACAGTAGCTAAATAACGTAATCTAGATATTCAATATTCAACGGAAAACATAAAAAGGTAAGTGGAATTTAACTTTTTACTTTTTTTTCAAATTCACGAAAAATATTTGAAAATTATTTAGAATTTATAGAAAAATATCGAACAAAAATAAAGTTTTTGGTCCATTTCATACCCTAAGTATTAACCGACCTTTACCAAAAACAGTTGTTGTTGTAGCAGCCCTATTGCTTTTACACCAAAAACAGTAGGGGTCTTCATTGGCCAGAACCCATCCTACATGCAAAATTTCGTGAAGATTGGTCCATAACTGTATCGTGTTTACAAATTATAATGGACAGACAGACGGGCGGACACACATGTCTAGATAGATTCAGCAAGTCGAGATATGATCGGTATACTAAAGGGTGGGTCTAGGACCAATATTTCGCGGCGTTACAAACTCTTGGGGCTGCACAAAGCTATAATACCCTGACAACGTAATTGTGTAGGGTATAAAAATCCAAGCCTATGGAAGGTTTTTCAAAGTCGGATGGAATTTCTACGCATTGGGATTAAAGGATTTATTCTTCAGGCATTCTTTCCCTTACATGTTCTCTATTGAAGTTAGTCACTTTCTTACGACTTTTAGGTTTTTCAAAAACAGACGGAATTTTTACGCATTTGGGATTAAAGGATTCACTTTTCATTGCCAAGGTATTTGAGGGGGATTAGTTTCCTTTGCAACAGTTCCCATTTGAAGACCTTGTGCACTTATCCTACCTTTTGATGGACAGCTTTAGTAGGGGGCCTCAGTCCATGGGTAGTTACAATATTGGATGTAGGTATCCGTTCCGTTAAATACCACCCCCCCATTTACGGTGTCATAATTTCTTATTTTAGCTTACAAAATGAATTCGATTTTAATAGCACATGTGAAATACAACGCAATCGGCATCGCTTTCCTTTAAGGGGACCCCCCATTCACGGTGTCAATTTTTTTTAGTTTTTCGAATCTACACAAATTCAAGAATGACCCTACAAAATTTCAAGTGAAAATCTCAAGAACTCTTGAAGATAAAGCCGATATATTGTGTCAGCATCAAGTGGCGGCAAGAGTGATTCTCAAACCTCAGCCTGGTACCTCCCCCACAAAGTGGTCAAAATTGTGCTAAAAATTAATTTTCTAATAACATGAAAACGGACTATCCGATTTTAACGAAAATCTGTACAACTTATTATCTTAACCAAGCCTTATTATATTATCTTAACCCTGGTCCACTCCTCCTGGTATCTCCCACACAAAGGGTACTTCCCACACAAATGGTCGAAATTTTCAATATTTATAAATCCAATATCAGGCGATTGGAATATCCGATTTGAACCAAACTTTGCTCAACATATTGTCTTTACTAAGCCTAGATTAAGTTGGAAGATGGGACCCATAGGTCCACTCATTCTGGTACCTACCCCATGAATGGTAAAAAATTTCAATATTTATAAATGCAATATCAGGCGAATGGAATGTCATATTTCAATCAAACCTTGCACAACCTATTATCTTTACCAACCCTATATCAAGTTCCGGTTCCTCCCTAACAAATGGTCAAACCTCTTTGATAAAACATATTTCTTATGTAAAGCTAATAATAAAATCTGTGCGTAATTCTGAAGTCCTCCGCAAACCATAGGCTGGGGGTATATATCTGTCGGCAACGCTGACAGACACTTTTTTACTTGTTTTTTAACTTAGTCTGTTGTCAAAAATAGGCGTATTTCCAAATATTGTTTTCAACGGTCCGCAATTTTATTAATTATTGAGAAAATTCAATAATCCTAGTTCATATGATACCCAGACATGTACTCTTTCTAACACCCTTAGAATTTCCGGATTTCCATGTTCCAGTGAGGAGTTATCATAACCGCCATCAAAAATAAGGACTTTTCTTTAATCACCAAGAACAACAAAAAAACAAAACTAGTAAGGAAAAAAGTAAAGTCGGACGGGGCCGACTATATGATACCCTTCACCACTTTGAGTATATTCAACAGATGAGTCATAACAGACGTCGCATTTTTAAAGGACCAGTAAAATGAAATTGGATCCATAAACATCGGACGAAAATATATATGGAAGCTATATCTAAATCTGAAACTTATCACACATCGTTTTAGACTTAATTGAATACGCTATATCAAATTTCGTGCAAATCTAATAATATATAGGGACTATGGTACTCCATTTACATAAAATCGGACGAAACTATATATGGGAGCTATATCTATATCGGAACCGATTTTCACGAAACTAAACACACGTCATTCTGCAGTACACTATGTCAAATTTCGTGCAAATCGAAATATATAGGGATTTTGGTGCACCATTTATTAAAAACCGGACGAAAATATATATGGGAGCTATATCTAAATCTCGACCGATTTTAACGAAACTTGGCAGACATCATTCTAGGCTCAATTCAGTACGCTATGCCAAATTTCGTGCAAATCGAAAGATATATAGGGACTTTTGAGCACCATTTACATGAAATCGGACGAAACTATATATGGGAGCTATATCTGAGTCTGAAGCGATTTTCTTGAAACTTGGCAGACATCACTCTAGGCTCAATTCAGTACGTTATGCCAAATTTCGTGCAAATCGAAGGATATATAGGGACTTTGGTGCACCATTCACATTAAATCGGATGAAAGTATATATGGTAGCTATATTTAATTCTGAACCGATTTTCTCGAAACTTACCACACACATTTCTGTACCCAATTCAGTACGCGGTGCCAAATTTCGTGCAAATGGAAGGATATATAGGGACATTGGTGCACTATTCACATAAAATCGGACGAAACTATATATGGGAGCTATATCTAAATCTGAACCGATTTTCATGAAACTTAGCACACTCCATTCTAGACTCAATTCAATACGCTGTGCCAAATTTCGTCCGAATCGGACAAATATTGCGAGTTTGGTGCATCATTTACATAAAATCGGACGAAACTATATATGGGAGCTATATCTAAATCTGAACCGATTTTCTCCAATTTCAATAGGGTTCGTCCTTGGGCCAAACAAATGAGCTGTATTAAATTTCATCCAAATCGGGTTATAAATGCGACCTGTACTTTGTTAACAAAAATACATGGGTGGACAGACGGACATGCGTAAATCGACTCAGATAGTGATTCTATGCATATTCTCAAAATTCTATCTCGTTTCCTTGTTGACCCTTAAAAATATTTTTTAAAAAAAATCCGCCTTGTTGTTGACCCTTAAAAATATTTTTTAAAAAAACCCCGCCTTGTTGTTGACCCTTAAAAATATTTTTTAAAAAAACCCCGCCTTGTTGTTGACCCTTAAAAATATTTTTTAAAAAAACCCCGCCTTGTTGTTGACCCTTAAAAATATTTTTTAAAAAATCCACGCCTTGTTGTTGACCCTTAAAAATATTTTTTAAAAAATCCACGCCTTGTTGTTGACCCTTAAAAATATTTTTTAAAAAATCCACGCCTTGTTGTTGACCCTTAAAAATATTTTTTAAAAAATCCACGCCTTATTGTTGACCCTTAAAAAATATTTTTAAAAAATCCACGCCTGTGTAAGTCTCTATATTTTTTTTTTTAATTTTTGTTTTTATATATTTTTTTATTTAACAAAGTATAAAATTATAAAAAAAAATTAACTAACTTATTTATCTTAGGTTAATAAAAAAAATAAATCAAACAAATATAAAAATTATTGCTCTAAAATTAAAATGTACATATCCGCTTAGATAACGATAGTTTTTCTTTAATACTTATATTACAGATTTTTCGGCATCTGTGCCCACTCGACTATCATAGGTGCATTCTAGCTGTTTGCCTGAAAAGAAAAACAAAATAATTAAAATTATAAAAAAATAATTAAAACAAATCTCAAACTAAATAATTTTTTTATTTAAATTAAAAAAAAAAATATTGAAAAAAAAAATCTAAAAAAAAAATATTTTAAAACATTTTTTTGTTTTAAAAACTGATTTAAAAAAATGTTAAAATTTTTTTTTTCAATTTTTTTTTAATTATATTCAATTTTTTTTAATATTTTCAATTTTTTTTTTAATTACTAAATATTTTTGTAGAAAAAATTTCAAATATATATTTTCAAAAAATCTTAATTTATTCTCCTTACCCTCCACATCCATTTCATCATGTTGCCGACGCACAAATCTCAATCCGACATAAATCAAAGCGGCCACCAAGGCAAGGACTCCCACGACCGATAAGCATATCGCCGTAATATGTGAGGATTCTTCAATTACATTCACTATCTCATGATCATTAAAATTCTCTGTAGGATTTGCCATAAACTTCTCATATGCCTCTGGCGTTAAACAAACTGATTTTATTACAGGTTTCGTGGACTCTGTCGTATCTGCCTGATTAAAGGCTCTCTTTAACATTCTATAACCCTCTTGGCAGGAACAGGTTCCATTTTCGCTACAAATTGCATGAGGATCTGTGCATGGCTTTAGCCGACAATCAATTTCATCAATGGCAAATTTCAAGGGCTGACATTGGCCTCGATAGCGCACATAATCATCGGGACATTTGGTGTGGTCCCCATCCCCACTATCACTACTTGGACTTCCACCATCCAAGTTATCGGTGGTGCTGGTGGTGGTCTCAATAATTTCATCAAATACCTGATTGGGATCAACATCTTCCCGCCAGGTATCAATGTCTGTCTCGATTTCTGGCTGCCTTTCCGTTGAAGAATTCGTATCCTGTTGGGGATCATTTTTCAAAGGTTGATATTCCTGCTCTTCTTCAGCTCCATTTGGATTTGGTTCACATTCTTTGGTATTTACATTCCATACATAGCCCTGGGAACAAATCGCCGAACATGTTCCCTGTTCTGCTTTGTAGCCCTCCGAACATTCACATTGATTGGGTGCTATGCATTTACCCTGGAAGGGACAGCCTGAAGCACAATAAGGTCTACACTCCGTACCCTCAAACAGATGATAACCATTGTGGCAGGCACACTCATTAGGCTTTACACATTCACTATGTGCAGGGCAGGGTTTCTCACAGATCGGTTCACAATAATGGCGACCATCACGTTCCGAAAATGAAGAGAAATAGCCGGGCGAACATTTACACACCTCCGGTTCAACACATTTGGAATTTTGTGGACATGTCTTAAGGCAACGTGGTTCACACATTTGCAGTTCGGACATTTCATAACCCTCACAACAGCCTCGTACAGGAACAATTTTTGCCACCGCCTCTTGTTCGACATATTCTTCGATTTTGGTTTTGGGTTTGGAGAGCTTTTTATACCAAGGTTGGGCCACTTTTACTTCTCTTGTTTTGGTTACATTAATGTAGGAATATTCGGTACGATTGTATATGCAATAGGGTTCCGATGCCGAGGAATATTGTAAGTCCATAAATTGGAAATATACGAAACAAATTGCTAGCCAATATTTCATTATGAAGTTTCGACTGGAAAGAATAAAACAAATATTAAATATTAAGTCGAAGCTTGAAAATAGTCTTTAAAAAATCCAATCCTAAAATAATATTTAACCAGTAAGAAAAATAGTCAAATCGGATGGGGCCGACTATATGATACCCTTCACCACTTTGGGTATATTCAACAGATTAATCCTAACCTACGTCGCATTTTTAAAGGACCAGTAAAATGAAATTGGATCCATAAACATGTCATAAACGATACTAAGTTCTTCATTTGGTCACATTTAGGAGCTATATCTAAATCTGAACCGATTTGGTGCACCATTTACATTAAATCGGACGAAAATATATATGGGAGCTATATCTAAACCTGAACCGATTTTCAGCAAACTTAACACACATCATTCTAGGCCTAATTCAGTACGCTGTGCAAAATTTCGTGCCAATCGAAAGATATATAGGGACTTGGGTGCACCATATACATTAAATCGGAGGAAAATATATATGGGAGCTATATCTAAATCTGGACCGATTTTTAGGAAACTTAACACACATCATTCCAGACCTAATTCATTACACTGTGCCAAATTTCGTGCAAATCGCATGACATATAGGGACTTTGGTACACCATTCACCTTAAATCGGACGAAAATATATATGGGAGCTATATCTAAATCTGAACCGATTTTCATGAAACTTTGCACACATCTTTCTATACTTAATTCATTACGCTGTGCCAAATTTCGTGCAAATCGAAGGATATATGAGGACGTTGGTGAACCAGCTATATATAGGAGCTATATCTAAATCTCCACCGATTTTCACGAAACTTAACACACATGATTCTAGACCTAATTCAGTACGCTGTGCAAAATTTCGTGCAAATCGAAAGATATATAGGGACTTTGGTGCAACATTTTCATTAAATCGGACGAAGATATATATCGGAGCTATATCTAAATCTGAACCTATTTTCACGAAACTTGGCAGACATCATTCTAGACTTAATTTAGTACTTTATGCCAAATTTCGTGTAAATCGAAGGATATATAGGGACTTTGGAACACCGTTTACCTTAAATCGGACGAAAATATATATAGGAGCTATATCTAAATCTGAACCGATTTTCACGAAACTTAATACACATCATTCTAGACCTTATTCATTACGCTGTGCCAAATTTCGTGTTAATCGAATGATATTAAGGCAGTTTGTTGCACCATTTTCATTAAATCGGACGAAAAAATATATGGGAGCTATATCTAAATCTGAACCGATTTTCACGAAACTTAACACACATCATTCCAAACCTAATTCATTACGCTGTGCCAAATTTCGTGCAAACCGAAAGATATTAAGAGACTTTGGTGTCCCATTTACCATAAATCGGACGAAAATATATATGGGAGCTATATCTAAATTTGAACAGATTTTCAGGAAACTTAACACACATCATTCTAGACCTTATTCATTACGCTTTGCCAAATTTCGTGCAAATCGAAATATATATAGGGACTTTGGTTCCCCATTTACCTTAAATTTGACGAAATTATATACGGGAGCTATATCTAAATCTGAACCGATTTTTCCCAATTTCAATAGGGAAAATCTACCTCCAAAAATAGTCTTTAAAAAATTCAGGCCTAAAAATAGTTTAAAAAAATCCACCGCCAAAAATAGTCTTTAAAATATCCACGCCCAAAAATAGTCGTTCAAAAATCCCTTGAAAAAATTATTCAAAATATCCACACCTCTTGGAAACCCCTGAAAAAAATTATTTAAAAAATCCAGGCCTTGTAGATGACACTTAAAAATAATTTTTAAAAAATCCACGCTTTGTCGATAATAAAAATATTTTTTTTTTTTTTGAAACTTGATGCTTTTTGCACTTCACCAAAAAAAATTAAGAATCCGATCAAATTTCACTAGGTTCGTAAAACTGCTTAGATTTCAATATTTTATTATTGTTTACCTCTGAACACTTTTTATTTATTTATTTAAATAATTTCTTGTTTTTGTTTATTTAAACAAAAAAATCGAAGTAATTTTATTTTCCCGCAGCGGAAGTTGAGTGGTCTTGACTAGCTCGATAATTGAATGGAACTAAATTGTGACCAAACGAACGCATTTAATTCCGATACTATTGTTGTGAGTCAAGAGGCACACACACACACTCACTCACACATTGGAAGATCAACAGCTGATTGCTGGACAGATTATTACAACAGGCGGTGGCAGAGGCGAGGACGGCATTCAGCCTAAGCCGCAATTGATTCACCACCAAAACAGAGTTCAGATTTCTTCAGGCATTCCGCCACTCATTCTTTCACATTCATTTCGAATATAGGGGCGCTCATTAGTGTGGGAGTGGGAGAGCATGGTGTGAGGAGGGAGGGGGGTTGTTTTTCAATGAAATATCCGCTGTTTCATGAAAAGCGAACACTGATAAATAATTTTTCTTTAGATCAGGCACGGGCAGAGCATAAAAAATTCTGTTCTCACGCACTTGTCTTTGTGTGTGTGTCAATGGTTTTTCAATTGGTTCAGTTGAATGTGTGTGAGAGAATAGCGATACTTACTGTCGCGAGAGTGCACGCGTGCGGTGCTTCGCCCGACTGTGCTTTAGATTGCATTTTATTTTCTGTTTGTGTGTGTGTGTGTTGGACTACTTCCAGATTGTCCGAGGCCCAGGGAGAATAAATCGAGTGATTTATATTTTATTTTTTTATAATTAAAAAAATTAAACTTCATTTTGGTTAGTGCGTGATAGTCATGAGCGGGACGACATACTTCCACAAAAACAAGGAAATATGCAAAACAACAACACAACAAATTATGACAATACAACTACTCATGTGACATGATTATGGTGAATTTTAAATGAGTCACTTAGGATGACATGGTTCTGTGGTAGACTAAATGGGGACTAGAAAGCGTGGATTTCTTAAATAATATTTTTCAGGGTCTGTTAGAGGCGTGGATTTCTTAAATAATATTTTTCAGGGTCTGTTAGAGGCGTGGATTTCTTAAATAATATTTTTCAGGGCCTATAGAAGGCGTGGATTTCTTAAATAATATTTTTCAGGGCCTATAGAAGGCGTGGATTTCTTAAATAATATTTTTCAGGGCCTATAGAAGGCGTGGATTTCTTAAATAATATTTTTCAGGGCCTATAGAAGGCGTGGATTTCTTAAATAATATTTTTCAGGGTCTGTTAGAGGCGTGGATTTCTTAAATAATATTTTTCAGGGTCTGTTAGAGGCGTGGATTTCTTAAATAATATTTTTCAGGGTCTGTTAGAGGCGTGGATTTCTTAAATAATATTTTTAGGCGTGGATTTGTTTAAAAAATTTTTCAGGGCCTATAGAAGGCGTAACCCTTAAAAATTTTTTAAAAAAGGGCCTATAGAAGGCGTAAAAATATTGTTTAAAAAATCCACGCCTATAGAAGGCGTGGACCCTTAAAAATATTTTTAAAAAATCCACGCCTTAGAAGGTAGACCCTTAAAAATATTGTTTAAAAAATCCACGCCTTAAGGTAGACCCTTAAAAATATTGTTTAAAAAATCCACGCCTTAAGGTAGACCCTTAAAAATATTGTTTAAAAAATCCACGCCTTAAGGTAGACCCTTAAAAATATTGTTTAAAAAATCCACGCCTTAAGGTAGACCCTTAAAAATATTGTTTAAAAAATCCACGCCTTAAGGTAGACCCTTAAAAATATTGTTTAAAAAATCCACGCCTTGTGGTAGACCCTTAAAAATATTGTTTAAAAAATCCACGCCTTGTGGTAGACCCTTAAAAATATTGTTTAAAAAATCCACGCCTTAAGGTAGACCCTTAAAAATATTGTTTAAAAAATCCACGCCTTGTGGTAGAC
>NW_026879306.1:0-26355 GCF_032173495.1 Musca vetustissima
TCAGTACGCTCTGCTAAATTTCGTGCAAATCGAAATATATATAGGGACTTTGGTACACAATTTGCCTTAAACCGGACGAAACTATATATGGGAGCTATATCTAAATCTGAACCGATTTTCATGAAACTTTGCAGACATCATTCTAGACCTAATTCATTACGCTGTGCCAAATTTCGTGCAAATCGAAGGATAGATAGGGACTTTGGTATTTACCTTAAATCGGACGAAAATATATATGGGAGCTATATCTAAATCTGAACCGATTTTCCCAACTTCAATATGGTTCGTCCTTGGACCAAATAGACTAGCTGTGCCAAATTTCATCCAATTCGGATAATAAATGCGACCTGTACTTTGTTTACAATTTAACACCAACAGACAGACGGACGGACGGACATGCATAAATCGACTTAGAAAGTGATTCTATGCATATTCTCAAAAGGAACCATGTGTCTATCTCGTTTCCTTTTGCCTGTTACAAACATATGCACAAAGACATAATACCCTGTACCACAGTGTGGTGAAGGGTATACAAATCCAATGTTTTTAAAAGTGCCACACTTAAAATAGACCTTGAAAAAAAATATATACATATATATTTAAATCTGCACTTCAGATATTCTAAGAAAATATATTTTTAAAATCCTAAAATCCTAGAAAAAACTTTTATCTATGCTTCATATAGTCCTTGAATAAAAATGCCGAAAATTTTGAAAAAATTCACCCTTCTAATCTTCGAAAATATATTTTAGGAAAGAAAATTGTACGCAATATATAGCTTTTATTATCTTTTAATAACAGTTCAGATAGTCCTCAAAAATATATTTTAGAAAAATTCACTCTAATTGTCAGTACTAATCAAATAGACTTTAAAAAAATGTAAAAAATCAACGTAACTGATATACCTGGTAAAAAAATCTAAAAATTTAAGTAAATGATACGTATCACGCTTCATAAAAACAAAATTCTTCTTCCATATTTGCCTAACGAACCCAAAAAAAATTTCAAATATTTGAAATAATCCTTAAAATATGCTATGTTATATCAAATATTTCAATATATAACAATAATGCAGGCAATGAATTATGTCATTATGTACATACAAATGCATATATCTTTATTATGTGAATAAATGCAACTACACAGCAAAAATGTAATTAAAATACCATTTAGCAACAGTATCACATGATGTGTGAACATAAATTTGTATTTGCATTTTTTGTGCATATTTACAAAAAAAATAGAAACACTAATATTTTTAGAGGACATTGTATGCCCCAATAAGTATGCAACATATTTTTTTCACAGTATTATTTAAAAGCTGTCATCATCATCACCAAAAAATATAAGTTTTTTTCTATTTTTTTAACACGCAAACAAATCGTGAAATATGTTACAATTTTCCATTTCATTGTTTATTTTTCAAATAACCACCCCACCACTCTGGTCCATTTCCATTGTGCCACCACCACCACCAGCCATGCAACTAGCTAATTATGTATTGAAGTATGCGTCCTGATTTAACCAAAACAAAAGTAGGTTATATTCTAATTGTTTCATTTTTGTGTTTTTGCATTCATTCATCCATTTGTTGGCTCGCTCGCTCTCTCGTTCATTCATTGTGATTTGGTAGTGTATAATACTTCTTCTTATATAGGACTGTCATTATTATTGTTTTATATTTGCGTTAGTGTTTTTTGTCTATTGTATGCGTTTTTTTTCTTTTATTGCAATGCCATAATTATTCCATGTTTAACAATTAAATGGCGCATAACGATTTTAGGAGACCGAAATGCGGATGGGATGGCATATTTTATTTTCATTCGGGTTTGTTGGTTTGATTTTGGATAATATAGATAAGAAAGGAATATTTTTATCGACTCAGGTCAAAAGAGCCTATAAAAACAAGCTTCAGATAATCTTTGAAAAAAATTACGCTTCCGACAAACTATAAAAAGGTAATTAAAAAAATTAATTTGTTCATATAATCTTTGAAAAAAATGTTTAAAATCCACACTCCAGCTAATTTATAAAAAAAAAAAACAATATAAAAGCACCACGCTTCAGAGGGCTCTTGAAAATATATTTATAGACAATCCAAGTTTTAGATGACTTTTGAAAAAAAATAATTAAAAATCAAAACAAACTTCAGTCTGTCTTTGAAAAATTAAAAAAAAACTTGTTAAATTATTTTGGTAAAAATATATTTATTCAGAAATACAGGATTGAGAATATTCAAAATATTTGCCAAACTTCGCTCTTCAATTAATATTTTATTAGTATTTTCTTTAAAAGGTCCTTGAAAAAAATTATAAAAAATCAAAATAAAAAAATCTTCGATGACATTCAAACATATTTATAAACCAGTGAGCGGAGCATTATAGTCGGACGGGGCCGATCATATGATACCCTACACAACTACCACGAAAATCAAACTTTCTGCAATTCTATATTCTGAGCCTGGGCAATATTTCGAGATATTTGCACCCTTTTTACAGATTATAGATCAACAACTTCAATTTCTAACCCTGGAATATTTTCCAATTTTTTTTCTTGAATATTGGTCGATCATCATCTAAACAGCGCTCTAAGTATTTGGTCAGATCCCCTTCACCTTGTAAAATATGTGATGTTCTGCATATAATAATTGCCTCTAGAGCAACTAAAGTTTTCAGTTCATTGGACCCCCAGAATGAAATCTCAACTTCACCGAAAACTACAGACGTCGTACTTGACAATAATCACATGTTCATTTACATATTCAAATATGCACATAGTCGCCTTTACCTAATTACGTATAACTCCCACATCAGAGTACATGCTGCCATAAGTTTGGTATCAATTTGAAGGTCAACAACTCCTCTTGGATATACTATCAACTTCTCGGGTATATGTCCTTCAGGAGCAAGTATATACGCCACAGAATAAAAATTTTGTAATTTTTCACACAAAAGTCAGGGTCCATTTGACCCGCTAAATATGGATCGATCTTTATCAAAGCAGGCATGCTTATTCTTTGACACGATCCTCTTCTCCATGTAAAATTTCACGATGTTCGGACCATAACTGCGGTCTCTGGAGCGACCAGAAAAATCGACAAAAATTAAGTATTTGGTCCATTTCATCCATTAAATATATATATATATAAATATGCAAAATTTGGCGAAGATTGGTCCATAACGGTGGCCTGTATCGTGTTTATAAATTATAATGGACAGACGGACGGACGGACACACATACCTAGATCGACTCAGCTAGTCGAGATATGGCGATCGGTATACTTAAAGGTGGATCTAGGAACAATATTTGGCGGCGTTACAAACTCTTTTGGTTGCACAAAGCTATAATACCCTGACAACATAGTTGTGTAAGGTATAAAAATCAAGACTCGTCACGTTTAAAAAAATATTCATAAAAAATAAAGACTTCGATGACGTATTTTATAAAAAAAAAAATAAAGTTATAGTTGCTTAAATGTTGAAAAAATGTCAAGAATTACTTAAATTTAAATTTTTGTTAAATCCTTTAATTTTGTAACTGGTTTTTATTGTTATTGTTAGTTAGGTTTTTTATTCCGTTTTTTTCGCATATGTATTTCATTTGCATTGACAATAATTGTCTTTTGGTTTTCGCCAATCAAATATCCCCAACAAATGTGTGTTGATAATGGCTTTTATCACACCAAATAGCAAATGCGAAATCATGGCAATACAATACAAATACATTAAGCTCTATATATGTGTTTGTGTGTGTGTGTCGAACAATTGTCCTTTGTTTCTAATAAATGGTCGTTTAATAGTTGGGAATACTTAAATAACAAGAACAAAGTGAATACATTTAAATGCCAGCGAACGAGCAACAATCGATTTTTTCCATTTGGAAAAAAAGTGCACAGAAAACAAAAACATTTTTTTTTCGCAATGCCACAAAGAGTAGGCAATTTATTTGGCACCCATAAAGTATGCAATAGAATTTTTCTTTTGAAAATAAAAACAAATTTAAAATAAAATATCTTTGTAGAGAAAACAGGGCAATCTATTGGACAATTTATTTGATATAATCAATTGAATGGAAATATTTATTGGTAAGGCGATGGGATCGACGATCTATGGGAAAATCTAAATAGTGCAATGCCCATTATCAATGCCTTACACACAGAAAGTAATTGCCAAAGCTCCCTGTGAATAAACATCTCCACAGGCCAAACATAATAGATAATGTTAAAAATATAATTTTTTTTAAAAAATCCCTGTTTCGAAAAATGTTGGAAAATATATTTTTGAAACATTCAACCTTTTGTAATTCTTAACCAGTAAGGAAAGCAGTAAAGTCGGACTGGGCCGAATATATGATACCCTTCACTACTTTGGGTATATTGTACATATGTATCCCCTCCAAGGAACATACGCAAGTCTTTCTGCAACCTATCATAATTTTAATTTCATTCGGGCAGATTCAAAGTCGACTTCGTACCATGGGACAAATTTATGAAAAACGACTTATAGCAAAATTAATACACGCTAATCGATCACCGCACTGTTAAAATTTTAATTTCATTCAGACATCAATTCGAAATATATATATATATATAGAAGTATGATAGCATCTACATCAATTTCAACAAAACGCAATAACATTATTCAAGTCTCAACTTGATACGTTGTGCAAAAAATCGTGTTAATCGGACAAACATTAGTAGGTTGGTGCACCATTTATGTAAAATCGGACGAATATATATGTATCGAAACCAGAACCGATTTTTCCGAAACTTAGCACACATCATTCTAGACTTAATTCAGTACGCTGTGCCAAATTTCATGCATATCGAAAGGTATATTGAAACTTTAGTGCACCATTTACATAGAATCGGAAAAAACTATATGTGGGAGCTATATCTAAATCTGAACCGATTTTCTCGAAACTTAGAACACATCATTCGGGACCTAATTCAGAACTCTATGACAATTGTCATGCAAATCGAACGATATATTCCGAAACTTAGCACACATCATTCTGGACTTAATTCAGTACGCTGTGCCAAATTTCATGCATATCGAAAGGTATATAGAAACTTTAGTGCACCATTTACATAGAATCGGAAAAAACTATATGTGGGAGCTATATCTAAATCTGAACCGATTTTCTCGAAACTTAGCACACATCATTCGGGACATAATTCAGAACTCTATGACAAATGTCATGCAAATCGAACGATATGTAGGGACTTTGGTGCACCATTTACTTTAAATCGGACGAAACTATATATGGGAGCTATACCTAAATCTGAACCGATTTTCTCGAAACTAGGCACACATCATTCTGCACCTAATTCAGTACTGTATACCAAATTTCGTGCAAATCGAATGATATATAGGGACTTTGGTGCCCCATTTACCTTAAATCGAACGAACCTATATATGGGAGCTATATCTAAATCTGAACCGATTTTCTCGAAACTTGGCACTCATCGTTTTGCACCTAATTCAGTACTGTATGCCAAATTTCGTGCAATTCGAATGATATATAGGGACTTTGGTGCCCCATTTACCTTAAATCGAACGAACCTATATATGGGAGCTATATCTAAATCTGAACCGATTTTCTCGAAACTTGGCACTCATCGTTTTGCACCTAATTCAGTACTGTATGTCAAATTTCGTGCAAATCGAATGATATATAGGGACTTTGGTGGCCCATTTACTTTCAATCGGACGAACCTATATATGGGAGCTATATCTAAATCTGAACCGATTTTTCCCAATTTCAATAGGGTTCGTCCTTGGGCCAAATAAGTGACTTGTGCTAAATTTCATCCAAATCGGATCATAAATGCGACCTGTACTTTGTTTACAATTTAACATCTACGGACAGACGGATGGACGGACATGCATAAATCGACTCAGAAAGTGATTTTATGAATATTCTCAAAAGGAACCATGTGTCAATCTCGTTTCCTTTTGACTGTTACAAACATATGCACAAAGACATAATACCCGGTACCACAGTGTGGTGAAGGGTATAAAAACTAAACATGTCGGCACCCCAGACATAATAGAATCAAATGGACTTCAAATGAATTTCCGGAAAGAAGATCCGTAACGTATTATTATACATCTATAACTTATCCTGATCATGTACAAGAAACCCTTCACTCAGTCAGTCTATAATAAGATGTACCTGTTTTCCACGCTCCATTAAAAAACAATCCTTGTCCGAAGTTGGATTTTAATCCCTGTCGACATTTAATTCAGGGACTAGTTGTGTCGTCTGTGTCCTCCCACATCAATTGATTTGCATTTATAATAGATTTCCATTTAAATATTCCCTCTACTACATATTTACTCAAATAATAACATTACTATTATTATTTACTACAAACTACTTACATCGTTGGCATTTGTAATCATTCATTGAACTTTAAAATTTGATTATAGCCATAAATACTGTTGGCCTAACATTGGGGCATGGGACTAAAATATTTAATCTACTTCTACGCTATGACTATTAAGCCATGTAAATTATATGTCAAGACCAGGCATACACACGCTCACTCACCCACTCTCACACATACACATAGTTATGTAAATCCATTAACAAACTTTCTAACCAAAACTATGCAATTTTATTCGATTCTCCATTACACCTACCTAAAAGTATGCTATAATTTTTCATATTGTCAATTGTTTAGCATTTTACAGGCATGCCAGTCAGTCCGTCAGTCAGCCAATCACTTCGTTAGTGCAATGGACGCTTAATGAACTAATGCATTAATTTACCAAAAATATAACAAGGCAATGACTTGCTCTCTCCCTTTCTCTCTCACATTTCTACACACACATGCCGAACACGCTAACATCCTTGAGGCAAATATTAGCAATTAACATATAAAAGCGTATAATAAAGTTGCACCAAAACCCAGAAAGAAGCCCAGGCTACTGCTACTACATTTATATTCCTGTCAGATACTCGTATATTTCTTGGCTTTCATTCTTGGTAGTTTGACTTGGTCCGGTGGTCGTGTTGTTTACCATTGATGCAGATGCAGAGCACCCCCCCTAAACCCATTATTGAAAAATCAAAAATCCATCCATACATTTTGAGGCTTAATGAATTTACTTTTCGTAACAAAAATCCCATCTTGTATGTATGTGTATATAAATAACAATCTAATGAAATTGTAAATGTCTAAGCAATCAGTCTTACCATATGCGTGTGTGTGTGTGTATGTATAGGTATTGGTATATCACACACGTAATATGTTGCTGTATATGAAGTTAGTTGATTGTTGGTCGTTTTACAAAGGAAACCCATACAACCACAACACTTACAAAAGACTTAAATTTTATTAGTCTGAAAACTGTATTGAGTCAGAGAGTCTGAGTCAAACAAAATGTAATTAACATGACGATGTTTTGGGCTATAAAATTTCTACGAAAGTTCATAGGACATTTAAGTCTGGGTACAGCATGAAATGAAATCAATAGATTTTCTATAGGACAGGTAATGAGC
This sequence comes from Musca vetustissima, assembly GCF_032173495.1. Lineage (NCBI taxonomy): Eukaryota > Metazoa > Arthropoda > Insecta > Diptera > Muscidae > Musca > Musca vetustissima. The sequence continues at coordinate 7,510 of NW_026879306.1, forward strand.
GAGAATAGTAAAATGGAGAATATACTCTATTGAATGATATGGATGGTTGGTTAAATATCAATGGAATTAGCTTATAGATATAGGATAATGTGTAAAATGGAGTAAGCTTCTTGTTGGTAGTACAAATGCAAATGAGTTTTAAACAAGTAACAACTTCAAAATCGATCGGACTATACCGAAATACTATAGATACTCTTTGCAGTCAAAAACGCATGTAAAACCCCCTAATATTAGGTTGGGGAAAAAGAAACCCAATATTTTAATATGAACAATAGGACTTGATTTAACATGTTTCGGAATGTCCGATTTGCACCCTTTTGTTGTATCGTTTTGTTGTATGATTTGTTGCCATTTTAAAGGTAACTTCATAATGCCTCTCTCATAAAAGTCCTGCTCTCTATTTGCGAAAAATACTAGATACCAATTTTTGTCATTAAAGAAATTTGGCAATGCAAGAAAAATATGATAATCGCTTAGTGCCAAGTCCGGACTGTATGGCGGACTTCCTAACCAAGCTCCCGAATTTATAGCGAGTCACTGTAGATGTGTGTGGCCTAGCGTTGTACTGGTGAAACACGACACCTCTCCTGTTGGCCAATTCTGGCCGTTTCTGGTCAATTGGTATCCTCAAACGGTAGAGTTGTTGCCAGTAGAGATCAGAATTTAGCGTTTGGTTATATGGAAGCAACTCAAAGTTCTGCTATGCATTTAGGCCCACTAAATACATAGTATTACGTTCCAGGCCCTTAGTCCTAATTTGGCCACCGTTTGAGGCGCTTCACAGCTCTTTGGCCACGATCTTTTTCGCACAGGGTTATCGTATGTGATCCATTTCACATCTCTAGTCACCAACCGTTTAAGAAATGGGCAAGGCTTCGCATCCATCCTATTTGTTTCTGTTTAGTGGTGTGGCACCCAAACTTCGATCTTCTTTTTAAATCCAGATTTGTGAAAATGGTTTAAAACGGTTTTATGGTCGATTTTTAGCTCCTGGACGATGTTACGACTGCTAATATGCCGATCAACTTCGATCATTTCTCCGGATTTATTTTTCACCGACATTTCGAGTTGTTACAAACGGAGTGACAAATTTAATATACACTTCACTTATTGGTGGAGGGTATAACAATACCAAACCAGTAAAAACCAGTGAGCGGAGCAGTATATTCGGACAGAACCGACCATATGATACCCTACACAAATAGCACGAGTCTTACTTTCTGTGGATCTATATTCCGATCCTGGGCATTTTTTCGACATTTGCACTCATCTGAACATTTAGGTCATAAGATTCATAATTTCTTCTTTAACACATACATGTCTTGGGTTATTTGACTCCCTAAATATTAAGCGATCATTATCAAAACAGTAATTTTCAATAGTAGACCAGACCCCCTTCTCTTTTTAAAATTTGCGATGTTCTGTTTATAAATATGTCCTCTAGACAAATTAGAAAACCTCACAAAAATAAAATTTTCCGACCATTTCATCTCCTAAATATCATCTTATCATTAGCGAAAACAATAGATGTCGTCCTTGACCTCAACCAGAACTTTATGTAAAATTCCAATGCGATCAGTATCCTCTAGTGTGGGTTACTAAATACTATCAGAATACGTAGACACCTGTATGTATGTATACTTTTCTATCTGAGTGCATAGAGCCTTATAATTGGTATAAATTTAAAGGCCAGCCACTCCTTATGTATATATTATGAACTTTTCCGGCCGATGTCCTTCGGGAGTAAATATATACACCATACAACGGAAATTTTGCAATTTTTTACACAATCTGAGTCCATTTGAACCGCTATAATGAAAAGTGATATGTTTGGCTGATGGCTGTACTGTTAGATTTCTCGTAAAGTATCGTTTAATCGATACTTTCAGATTTCAGATTTATGCTCGTTGGAAGGGTGACATTTCGCTGTAAAATTTTCAGTTGTGAGTTACAGGGAGTTAAAAATGGAAGTGAACAAAGAGAAAATTCGGTATATTTTAAATTTTTTCTTTGACAAAGGCGAAAATGCTAGACAAGCGGCTAAAATTGTGAATGGTGTTTATGGTTCCGATACTGTAACAGCTAATTATGTGCAATTTTGGTTTCGTAGATTAAGTTCAGGAATTTTTGATGTTAACGATGCACCTCGCAGCAGTAGTAACATCGCCCAGAAGATAAAAATCGACCATAACTGTTTTAAATCACTCACAAAAAAATGGGTTTCTTTTTCCACAACTTAATATTTTCCCTTCCGATTTTTGCATAAAAATCTCCTAGCAAAAATTTAATGTCATGACCAGGACAGCGGTCATATGCCATTTCAAGGCGCTTGTAAAATGTGTCTTTGGTCGGTACATCTTTGTCTTTCGTCGGAGCATGGGCGTAATCATCTGATTTACTTACGCCTGTCCCTTTCCATCGCATTTCCTTTAAGGCAATAATATCGGCTTTGTACTTCTTGAGTACATTCGCCAAAGGGAACACTGCGCCTGTTCTGTACAACATGCGCACATTACAAGTGCAGATCGTGCTTCTTTATACGGGAATCGTCAACATTAGGGGGGTTTGTTTTTCTTTTTCGTAGAAGGAGGGGTTTTCTGAGTGTGTGCACCTAACTCGACGTTTCAACCCATTTTTGTTGTAGTTCTTATGGGTGAACTCGTGGCATATACCAGCTCACTATTTTAAAAGATGATGAAAATAGCTACCCCAGGTCACACCGCGAGGAGGACAGTGTCCATAATTGAGATGAAATAGGGACCAAGATAAACTTGGAATTTACATGTTAAAGCCAATCAGAGTTCTTGCTTGGTATCTATCATCCCCTATGTCTAAGACATGGAAATAGGTTTCACTTGAAGTATTCGATCAGGCGGTATATATTTGCGATTACTTTAGTCTCCATGAATATCAGAAAGAATCATGGAATCTCTAAAGTGTAGTTGGTGAATTCTCTTAATTCTGACCAAATGGTTTTACTGTGGTTAAGGAAAATTATAGATTCGGGCGATCTTCGGTCGATTATGCGTGGTGTAAACCACGTGAAATAGCTTGCTGTCAGTTCATGCCATTTATCAAGCCAGATGACACGTTGATTATATCTGGTGAACTCTGAGAGTTTGCACTGAAGGGCAGAATTTGCCAGTTATAAATATTGAAGCCTCTAGTTTCAGATGTTAGGCAAATTACAACCACAAACTTAGTATTTTCACACTTAACTGCTACGGCCATGGTTTCGTGTATGGATTAATAAAATCTAACTCGACTATATAAACGTTTTTATTGTAGAAGATCATTTCTCCATTTTAAGAAAGCCACCCTTCCATCTATAATATTCAGTCTTCTATTTAAATGAAGCCATTTTTCTTCTATTCATAGAAAGTTAGACGTCTGTTCCCAGAAGGTCAAACATTTATCCCATGAAACCCAAACTTGTATTTATAAAAAACTGACTTTCATCTAGAGTAGACCAGATTTCTATTTATAGAAGGTCATTCTTTTATCCACACTCAATTTTGAAGAAGGCCAGCATTATACCATAGCTCACTCTATAATTTAAATGAGTCCGGCCTTCTTCTATTCATAGAAATTATGTTCTTGGAAGTTCAATGATGTATCCATAGAAGCCCAGTTTTACATGTATAAAAAATCCTGACTTTCATCTACCGAAGGCCAGATTTCAATTTATAGAAGGCCACCCTTCAATCTATATTTTGCAGGAAATTGAATATTATTTTAAACAAACTTTCCTCCTCCAACAACAAATCTGGACTAACAAAATAAAGCCGTTTTCGAAAAATAACCAATTTCTTTCAATATTTAAATTGCCAAAATATTTTTTGGTTTTTTTTAAATCGAACTCAAAGCCAATTCAAATATTGTTATTGTTGTTACATCTTTTCTCGATTTTTTTTTTTTACTTTCATTGTAAAATCGTAGAAACAACAAATCTGCATAAAACTCTGACAGTCTGCAAAAATCCAAACTCAATTTAGTTAGATTTTTGCTGTTGTTGAACGAATGAAACTTTGTAAACAATGCATGACCAACTAGGGAGGTTGGCAGGCAAGCCCGGTCGGCTAGTCTGTTAGGAGCCATCATTTTCATGTTGCCAAAAAAAAAACACACGCACAAACAATGGCAAAAAACAACTATGCAATACATTGCAGTTAGATTTTGGCAACATGAAAAAAAAATAAATACTCTCTGTTTTGTAAAAATCCCATGAAAGCAAAATCACCTCATGGTCAGTTGCAATGCAGTAGTGGGTGTGTTTTCGACAGACATATTCAATTTTTAAGGCTGCAACGGCAACAACTGCAACAACATCAACTTGTGAGACTATGCATGGAAATCGATTTGTTCCGCTCCATTTACAACTAAACCCGCCCGCCTTAATACGCAGCTCCAACATGCATGCATATTGGCAAACGGGCTAGTTATTTAGCGCCCTATGCTATGCAGCAAAAATTCTAAAATAAACATAGCCCCGCTCTCTTATTTCCCCTCTCTCTTTTTTCTCTTTCTTTCTCACTCCGTTACTCATTTGTTGTTGTTATTTTCTACTCCATTGCAGGCTTATCCCAACAGAGATATCACCAATATTGTGGAGTCATCACACTATCAGAAAATTGGCGGCTGGTGTCGTCAGGGAGCTTTGAATGCCAACAAGTGCAAGGGAGCCCATCGTTGGATTAAGCCATTCCGTTGCTTGGGTAAGTCCAATTCATTGTGAGTGATGTTACATTGTTGTTTGGAGGCTACACACGGACACAAAACAATCCATGTGTGTATCTGTGTGCGTATATATGTGTTTGGACATTGTTCATTAAAAGAGAATTATTGAATGCCTGGGTCCCTAGACAGGCATTATAAAAACAAATCGAATCAATGAAAAAAAAAAACAAAAACAATCAAAGCCTACCTATCTACCAACCAGCCAACCATCCTTCGAACAATGTAAGTGATTTGTTTACGATTTGATGTTTATATGGGTGTGTGTATTACTTTCAGAAGGACCCTTCCAATCGGATGCGTTATTGGTACCCGAAGGTTGCCTCTTCGATCACATTCACAATGCCTCACGCTGCTGGCCTTTCGTTAGGTGGAATCAAACCGGTGCTGCCGCCTGTCAAGAACGTGGCATGCAAATGCGCAGCTTTGCCATGTTGCTACCCTGTGGCATCTCCCTGTTTTCGGGTGTTGAATTTGTGTGCTGTCCCAAACATTTCAAAAGTGAGTAGAAACCAATATGCTATGTCCCCTCAAAAACAAAAATTGTAAACAATTTCCCCGCATTTGTTTGCTCCTCGCCTGGTTTAGTGTGATCCCTTGATTGTGTGTGTATATGATGAAAAAAACATCATTCATTAGAAGTTGTGAAAATCTCAGAAAAGGGCAATTGTTTGTTTTCCAGAACCTAAATGACCTAACCGGGAAATGTAAACTAGGTGGGGATGAAATGGGGTTTTTTGCTAATCCTGAGTAAGGGGATACACAAAATTTAAATGTTACATTAAAGTGGTAATTTTGTGATACAAATAAGAGATTAACATGTGAAACGTCATTTCGACCGGACCGAACTTTGAATACTCTCCACCATAGGTATACTGACAGTTAGTTGAAATAAAAATTCCAACACCGTGTTTGATGTAAGAAATTATGGGGTATATATATATATATATATATATATATACCGAAATACACACGAAGTAAAATTTCAGCAATATTCACTATACGAAATTGAGGACCGAGAAAGCTCAATTTCGAAACTACCATTTTCGTTTTGTAACATAATACCTTCCTTTACCCTAAATATTAAATCAGTTTGTTTTTTATATAAGGGCTGCGACTAAATGCGGACCGTTATAGTTCATTATCGAACTTGATGTTTTAGTTATTTATCTCGGTAACCTCCGAAGGTAGAATGATTACAACAGATGGCTAAATCGTCTTAAAATTCCACATTTGTAGGGTATAAACTGATAATTTTGAGGACAGAATTTCCCCCATACTTATATGTATGGAGACAACCCCAAAACGCGTAACATATCAGTTAACCAATATGAAAAAGGTGGTTATATGGGACTACGCCTAGAAGGGCGGGGGCGAATATATATAATTTTTTTTAAAGGGAGATTTGTTACAAAATTTGGTTGAGAAACCCGATACAAACACCCAAAATACCGAAAAATTTGAGGGTTCCGTTATATGAGGGCTACCTAAAAAGTAGAGCGATATTTATACTTTTTAGTGGAGAAATATGGTACCCAATAAGTACCCATTGAACCAAATTTCGGCGAATTTGATTAAAAAGCGCACTAAAGAGCCTCAAAACATCAAAAATAAGGGGGTTTACCCATATTTGGGTAAATTTTTGTCATCTATCTCAATTTGTTTAGAGGCTAGAGTGATTACAACAGACAGATGGGAATGCTTAAATCGTCATAAAATTTTAACCTGATCAAGAATATATATATATATTTTATAGGAAGTCGGAAGTGAATATTTCGATGAGTTACAAACGGAAAAAAATTCAATATGCCCTCCGTACTATGGTGGAGGGTAGATAGGTCCTATAGGGCATTAAAAGATACAATTTTCGCATGTATTTTAGGACGTTTTGTCCCAAGGACTTTAGGAAAATTTTACCCTCTGGAATTGCTTATATAATCTAATAGGAAAATCTGAACTGTAAGGGAATCTTATACACTTCAACACTCTGTGATACTGGGTATTACGTGGGTCCTTCAGAGAATCACTTTCTGAGCCGATTTATGTAGGGGAGAGGGGGGCACCTTTGAACGTGGGGCACCTTTGAACAGCGCTCATAAAATCTTGGTTTAATATTTTTCCGACCCGCAACCACATTTTTGTATATTGCAATCTTGTTCTCTATATGCGTAAACCACTTTGGCTTGATTTTTCAGTTGTCGATAAATTGTGCATGGGTGACCATGTTTTCTCAGTGTCATTGTAAACTTTTATTCATTTGGTTGTAAGGGCGCAGGAAGAATTCTGTGATAGTTTTCTTTTGCCAAACAAATTTTTTGCATTCCAACAATCATTTCAAACATAACTAATGTAATTTCTTTCATATATATTTATTACAAAAAAAGTTATTTTAAATTTCCGTAAAATGCCATGGGTGGGGCACCTTTGAACATGCCCATTAAACTCGAGTAAAAAAAGGAGTTTTTAACTTTTGGCTTCGATTTTTCAAATTTCAAATGGGCTAATAAGATTACGAAATTAACTGTATTTTTCACCATATTAATTTGTATTTTTAAGTCATTTTATGTTTTAATAACTTTTGATCTAATTTTTTTAAATTTTAAACATTTTTTATATATTTTTTAATGAATTAATGCATTTCTGATATTTATGAATAAAATACATACATATTTGAACATAAACACTGTAAAAAACCATGTCGTTCAAAAATGCCAACCCCTGTTCAAAGGTGCCCCCCTGGGGGGGGCAGTTTTGAACACTTTGAGTTCGTCCATTAAAACAGTAATAAAATATATTTATCAAGCTTATAGTATGTCATATGTGTATTCATTTTAAAGGTTACATATGTACCTATTAGTTAAAATTTATAAGAAACCAAAAATGATAAAATAAAAAAATTTATAAGGCTTGAAAGCAAAAAGTGTTCAAAGGTGCCCCCCTCTCCCCTATGTCTGTCCCTACATGTATTTTTATGAGCAATGTACAGGCCGCATTTATAATCCGAATTGGATGGTACAGGTCACTTATTTGGCCCAATGACGAACCCGATTGAAATTGCAAAAATCGGTTCATATTTACATATAGCTCCCCAAAGTGGGTCCAATTGCGACAATATTATAATCGGTTCAGTTTCAGATATATATTCGTCCGATTTGATTTAAACGGTGCCCCAAACTCCCAATGTTTTCCGACTAAGACCAAATTCAGAAGACCGTATTGAGTCTATAATGACGGCTGTTACGTTTGGTGAAAATTGGTTCAGATTTAGATATAGCTCCCATATTTTTTTTTTTTTTTTTTTTGTACGTAGTCTACTGACATGACTCGAGATTGATATGCGTAAGCTTCATTGAAATAGGTTCAAATTTATATATAGCTCACATATATGTTTTCGACCGATTTTAGGTAAATGGTGCACCAAAATTGTCAGATTGACACGAAATTTTGCACAACATAGCTCTTATAAATATTTTCGACCAAATTCATGTTATTTGTGCACCAAACAATCAACGGGTGTCTGATTGCTCTCAATCTATTTAGTTACATTTGTCAAATTGTAAGCGAACGGCTTCGTATCGGTACGAATGAAAAGAAATTTAGCATAGGTTGCAGAATGGCATGTGCGTGGATTAATTTTAGTCGTTTCACATATATATAAAGATCTCATAATTAAGTTCGTCCAATTAATGGTCCTTCAAAAATAAGACTTCTGTTAGGATGCATCTCTTTTTATACCCTTCACCACACTGTGGTACAGGGTATTATGTCTTTGTGCATATGTTTGTAACAGGCAAAAATAATCGAGATAGACCCATGGTTCCTTTTGAGAATATGCATAGAATCACTTTCTGAGTCGATTTATGCATGTCCGTCTGTCCGTCCGTCTGTCCGTCCGTCCGTCCGTCCATGTATTTTTGTTAACAAAGTACAGGTCACATTTATGATCCGATTTGGATGAAATTTGGCACAGGTCACTTAATTGGCCCAAGGACGAAACCTATTGAAATTGGAGAAAATCGGTCCACGTTTAGGCATAGCTCCCATATAAGGGTACCCCAAAATTTTCGGTATTTTGAGGTTCTTGAGCGCGTTTTTTAACTGAATTCGCTGAAATTTGGTACTTTGAGTTCTTATTGGGTAGCAAATCTCTCTACCAAAAATTATAAACAAAGGTCAATTTTTTCGGATAGCCCCCATATAAGGGTACCCCCAAATTTTCGGTATTTTGAGGTTCTTGAGCGCGTTTTTTAACTGAATTCGCTGAAATTTGGTACATTGAGTTCTTATTGGGTAGCAAATATCCCTACCAAAAACTATAAATAAAGGTCCATTTTTTCGGATAGCCCCCATATAAGATTACCCCCAATTTTCGGTATTTTTGGGGTTTTGATAGCATTTTTCGACCGAATTTGCTGAAATTTGGTACTTTGTGTTCTCATTGGGTAGCAAATCTCCTTACCAAAAATTAAAAGTAAATGTCAATTTTTTCGGATAGCCCCCATATAAGGGTACCCCACATTTTCGGTATTTTCGGGTTCTTGGGCTTGTTTTATAACTGAATTCTCTGAAATTTTGTACATTGGGTTCTTATTGGGTACCAAATTACTCCACTAAAAATTATAAATATAGGTCTAGTTTTTCTGGTAGTCCCCATATAACGGTACCCCAAATTTTTGGTATTTTGGGGGTTCTGATCGTATTTTTCAACCAAATTGACTTAATTTAGTACGTCGAGTTCTTATTAGGTAGCACATCTCTACACTATAAATAGTGGTCAATTTTTTCTAGTAGCCCCCAGGTTTTGAGGTTCTTGAACCAATTTTTTTTTCTGGCACAGGATATTATGTTTTTGCGCATATGTTTGTAGCAGGCAGTAGGAAACGAGACTGACACATACGACTTCTGTTAGGATTCATTTCTTGAATATACTCAAAGTGGTGAAGGGTATCATATAGTCGGCCCCGTCCGACTTTACTACTTTCCTTACTGGTTAATATACCAAAAGTTGTAAAGGGTATCATAAAGTTGGGACGTCCAACTTTACTATTTTCCTTACTGGTTCGTATTGAAAATGAAAATATTATGACTGAAAATAGACACCGAATCCTTTGAGAGGAAAAACTTTCTCCATGGAAAATAGCTTTCATATAAGACACGTGACATCATTTCAAGGTGATGATAGTCCCAAGATAATTTTCTATGCAAATGTGACTATAATAAGGTATTTTGTTGTTTAATATTTGAGAAAATAATATTGGGCAACTAAATTTTTCAATAAAAATACATATTTTGAAGCCTCTCGACAGAATGTTAGGATCACATTTTGGAGTATTTTGAAGCCAAATTTTTTACACGAAGTGTCTCTTATTTAGAAAGGCATATCTTTTTAAGATAAAACCTTTTTCATCGAAATTGTTTAATATAGATCCATAGCTTGATATATCACTTGCATAAGGGTCCATTTGATCTATTTTGATGATTTTTATTTGATGTATTTTAGATCGACTCAGATAGTCGATATACATAAAAGTGGGTCTATGACCAATATTTCGGGGCGTTATAAACTCTTAGGGCTGCACAAAGCTATAATACCCTTACATCATAGTTGTGCAGGGTATAAAAACCTCAAATATCCTGTTTATAAAATAAATTCTATACTATATTTCTGTAATAGCTTTTTCAAAACTTCTTCATTTCCTCACTCCTAACTTCTACTCACTTTCCTTTCCAACACAAAACCTATTCAAACGTTAACCCTATATTTTTCCTACGCCACTCTATTATTTCTTCTATGCACTATTTTACAAATCTATTTTACATTTCTTCTTCTCCTTCTATGCATCAATGTTATTTCACTAAGCAAAAAATGCAAGGTTCCCTAATCTCCAATTGTATTAATGCTCCGGTATATATATTTCGGGTCTACAGCGTATTTATACACCCTTTATTGCGCCCAAACCAATTGTCGAAGCAATTTTTCCACTCCGGCTAGAATGGCGCCCAATCACACTTAGTGTTGACTAGACCAGAAATATGTATAGTAGCCCTCGTACCTTTGCTGTCAAACTAATTTGGAGATAGAGAAATAATTTACCTCCGCATGGTATTTAAGAATTTTCCAGGGATATGATTAAACCCTATATTGCTCCATTTTATAGATTCGACATTATTACCTTTCCTTTGCTAAAATTTAGTACAAATTTTGTTGCTAACCAAAACGCTCTAAACTTGTAATCTTCTAGCTGACGAAATCCGTGTAAAGAAAACCGATTTACCCGTCATGCCACCCGTCGAAATGCCCAATGCCATGAATGATGATCTGGATGATATTAGTAGCGATGATAATGATTCCAACTATTCCAAGGATACCGCCGATGATATTGAAGATGAAGACGATGAAGATGATTTGTTGGCCGATGATGAAGAAGATGAAATGGCTGCCGATGATGCTACTGCCACTGGTGATGATATCAATGCTGAATACGATTCGGGTGAGGATAACTATGAGGAGGATCCCGTTGACTCCACCTACGATCAACAACAAGGTAGCTCAAGTGGTGCCAAACCATCGAACAAACCAACAAATTCGAAGGATTTGGAAAAATCTGGTGGATCGATGTTAGATGGCAAGACCAACGGCAACGGCAACAACAATGGCGATTTACCAATGCCACCCACAACCGGTCAACCCACACCCGATCCCTACTTCACTCACTTCGATCCACACTATGAACACCAGAGCTACAAAGTAAGTCAAAAAGTAAGTGTTTTCACATGCTTAGGCATCTTATTTATCAAAACCAAATAAATTCTAAAAAAAGGAAGCCCAACAGCGCCTCGAGGAATCGCACCGTGAAAAGGTCACCCGTGTCATGAAGGACTGGTCGGATTTGGAAGAGAAATATCAGGATATGCGTTTGGCCGATCCCAAGGCTGCCCAGAGTTTCAAGCAACGTATGACAGCCCGTTTCCAGGTAAGAGGGCATAGAATTTCCTTAACTAAAACTATCTTTCGTTTTGCGTATTTTTTTTAAGTTGCACTCGTTCTATCCTACCTTCTCCCAAAGCGTAATATTTTGCTTAACAATTTTATTTTCTACTTTGTTAATAACTTGCTGCTTATTATTCTTCTGCGTTGTTGTCGTTGTTGTTGTTAATCAATTTCAGTTCGATAAAGTTTTCCATTAGCTTTCCTTGAATCATTCATTTTCATTATCCTCGATTTGTTTTTTGTTCTGTTTTGAGTTTATTGCCTTTCTTGCTATCTATCTCTCTCCCGCTCATTACGAACTCTAAAACTATCTTTGCTGTAGCCTATTGTCATTTGTTTTGTTTTTCCATTAGTATATCCTTATTCTTATCCTTATTATCATTATAATCATAATTATTGTTCTTGCTATTGTTGTTGTTATTATTGCTTTTTGTTTCATTGGTTATTGTTGTTGTCTTTTAGTTTGTAGTTGTGCATAATAATGGGAGCGAAAGAATCATCAGATATGACGCTTTTTGTTTGTAGTATGGTGATATACAAAATACACAGCAACACACCCATACACATAAGCCTATACATACACATCAACGCATAAACATAAATTCATAATCATTTTAGATAATATTAATGAACCAGCTGCAAATATACGTATACATACATAGCTCTCTTTACAAAATTGGCCCGTAATCAGATTGTTTATAAATTTTGTTAGAAAGCTTTTATCGCTTTTAATACTAAAAACCTAGACGTAAATATACACATATCCATATATATACAAATGTATACATATCCACTTTAAGACAAGCTAAAATAGCCAACAAAATGTAAATTATTAACATAAACATCTATTTGTATAAATCTATGCATCATTATGTAGGTTAGTTGGTTTTAAAGCTTAAAGCAAGACATTTTCTGATATCCGTTTTAAGTCCATTGGGTATTCGTTGAGAGAATTAATGTGGAATTATGATTCTAATGATGGGAATAGAAAGCATAGAAGCACAGAAGGAAAGAGTGGGGAAAATATATGCTGAGAGTTAGAAAATAATATCATTTTTAGTCCTTCAAATATTTTTTGTAATGTCTTCAATCCTCAATTTATTCTGAAAAAATATATTAAAAATTAATAAAAACAGGCGTAAAAAATACAGCCCCTGAAAACATTTAATAAAAACACAACTCGTTGCTAAGCACAACTTTGAATGTCATTAAAAAATATTTTTAACAACTCAAAAAATATTTTAAAGCCTCAGATTGTCTTTAAAAAATTCACAACTCAAATGGTCTTCAAAAAAATATTAAAAAAAGTAGACACAGATAGTCCTTGAAAAAAAATATTTTTTAAACATTCAAGCCTAAATGGTCTTCAAGATTTTTTTAAATCTACACCTAAGACTTTTTTTCAAAAAATATTTAAAAAAACACTTAAAAGATACGCTTAAAAAAATATTTTTATCAAATCCGAATATTCTAAAGTGGACTAAGAGGCTTGGACTCAAAAATCGGTGTAAACAAATGTTTATAAAAATACAAAATTCAGACAGCCACTGCACAAATGTTTTTTAAACTCCCAAGCCTCAGATACTCCTAGGACATTATTTTTTAAAGATATCCAAGCATATGTACCGAAAAAAAATATTAAAAAAATCTACGCCTCCAAGTCATTGAAATAATTAAGAAACCGCGATTCAAATAGCCCTTATACATTTAAAAAACAAAAAATTCAATTCTTACAAGCTTTTGAAAAATATTGAAAAACCCATGCCACAAATATTCCACAAAATAATTTATTACATTTCTTCAAAAAAAAATATTTTTAAAAAAATCTAAGCTTCGGATAATCCTTGAGAATATATTTTTAAAAAATCCACGCCTAGGATATCCTTGAAGAAACATATTTAAAAAAATCAAGCCTAAATAACACTCGAAAAAATATTGTTATACATTTAAATCATCAGCCAACATCAAAAAAATATTTTTAAAAAAATCCACGCTTTGGAAAACGTCTTGGATAATCATTGAAAAAAATATTTTTAAAAAATCCACGCCTCAAATTATCCTTGAAAAAAATATTTTTAAAAAATCCACGCCTCAAATTATCCTTGAAAAAAATATTTTTAAAAAATCCACGCCTCAAATTATCCTTGAAAAAAATATTTTTAAAAAATCCACGCCTCAAATTATCCTTGAAAAAAATATTTTTAAAAAATCCACGCCTCAAATTATCCTTGAAAAAAATATTTTTAAAAAATCCACGCCTCAAATTATCCTTGAAAAAAATATTTTTAAAAAATCCACGCCTCAAATTATCCTTGAAAAAAATATTTTTAAAAAATCCACGCCTCAAATTATCCTTGAAAAAAATATTTTTAAAAAATCCACGCCTCAAATTATCCTTGAAAAAATATTTTTAAAAAGTCCATGCCTCAAATTATCCTTTAAAAAATATTTTTAAAAAGTCCATGCCTCAAATTATCCTTTAAAAAATATTTTTAAAAATTCGACGCCTTATTCCTCGAATGGCCACTGAAAAATCTTTTTTTAAAAAATCCACGCCTCAAATTATCCTTGAAAAAATATTTTTAAAAAATCCACGCCTCAAATTATCCTTGAAAAAATATTTTTAAAAAATCCACGCCTCAAATTATCCTTGAAAAAATATTTTCAAAAAATCCACGCCTCAAATTATCCTTGAAAAAATATTTTTAAAAAATCCACGCCTCAAATTATCCTTGAAAAAATATTTTTAAAAAATCCACGCCTCAAATTATCCTTGAAAAAATGTTTTTAAAAAATCCACGCCTCAAATTATCCTTGAAAAAATATTTTTAAAAAATCCACGCCTCAAATTATCCTTGAAAAAATATTTTTAAAAAATCCACGCCTCAAATCATCCTTGAAAAAACAATATTTTTAAAAAATCCACGCCTCAAATTATCCTTGAAAAAATATTTTTAAAAAATCCACGCCTCAAATTATCCTTGAAAAAAATTTAAAAAATCCACGCCTCAAATTATCCTTGAAAAAAAAATTAAAAAATCCACACCTCAAATTATCTTTTAAAAAATATTTTTAAAAAAATCCACGCCTCAAATTATCCTTGAAAAAATATTTTTAAAAAATCCAAGCCTCAAATTATCTTTGAAAAAATATTTTTGAAAAATCCACGCCTCAAATTATCCTTGAAAAAATATTTTTAAAAAATCCACCCCTCAAATTATCCTTGAAAAAATATTTTTAAAAAATCCACGCCTCAAATTATCTTTGAAAAAATATTTTTAAAAAATCCACTCATTTGAATAATTTTTTGGATTTGAATAATCCTAAAAAATATTTTTTAAAAAAATCCACGCAGAGGATAATCCTAGAAAAAATATTTTTAAAAAATCCAAACATCTGAAAGTTTTTAAAAATATTTTTAAAAACTCCACGCCTCAGATAATACTTTAAAACATATTTTTTAAAAAATCCACACCTCGGGAAGTGTTCAAACAAATTGTTAGAAAGTCTTTTTAAAAAAATACATGCCTCAAATAATTTTTGAAAATAATATTTTCAAGAAATCCACGCATCGAATAATTTTTAAAAATAATATTTTTATAAAATCCAAGCATCGGATAATCCCGGAAAAAATATTTTTAAAAACCCACGTCTCGGATAATACTTAAATAATATTTTTAAAAAATTCACGGAGCAGGTAGTTTTTTGAAAAATATTAAAAAAAATAATAATAATAAAAAATAAATAAATCTGTCTCTAAAAATGTTAAGAATTTTTTAGTCATCATCTAAAATGTTAACAGCACTCCAGGATTTGTGTATAAGAAGTATTTGTATTTGTTTGAATTAGGCGCTCGCTCTCTCATCACTTTCACGTCATTTCACTACAAAAAAAAACACACTTTCACATTCAAGTGTACGGTATTTCTAATTTCTTTTTGGCAACAATCTCCCCAACGAACACCACAACCACCCGGCACTTTCAATACACACCTTGGTCCACTTCCAATGCAAATTCATCACAGATACGAATCATAATTCTGCATGACAGAAATAACCCCGCCCAGTGGCTTTATATACATAAACCTGCTAACCTGCACTGTAGATATGCCGAAAATATAAATTTTTTCTTTGTTAGAGATTTAGGCTTTACAATTTTTTTGCTTAATTAGTACATCATCAACACACCAAATACCAAATTCCAATAAGAAAACAAAAACCGAAATGCAATATTAATTTGTAGCTGCCAAGAACAAGAAAAAAAATGTTCAAAATTTTATATCACCCCGACAAGTCATTAATCGAAATCAGAAGTATATCGACATCATTCTGATACTCTTTCTCTCTTAAATGTGCAATATATCTTTATATGGGAATGTAATTTTAGACTTCTGTTCAGGCACTCGAAGAAGAAGGCAATGCTGAGAAACATCAATTGGCCGCCATGCACCAGCAACGTGTTCTCGCTCACATCAATCAGCGTAAACGTGAAGCCATGACCTGCTATACACAGGCCTTGACTGAGCAACCACCAAATGTAAGTAGACGGCGAGAAAATGCAAATCGGGGTTTCAGATCACAGCCCTGATATAAATTAGGAATATTTATCTTATATGCCACACATTTAACACCGTAAATATTTTTATTCCCCCTCCACAGGCTCACCACGTTGAGAAATGCCTGCAGAAACTTTTGCGTGCTCTTCACAAGGATCGTGCCCATGCCTTGGCCCACTACCGTCACTTGTTGAACTCTGGCGGCGCCGGTGGTTTAGAAGCTGCTGCCTCTGAAAGACCACGTACCTTGGAACGTCTCATTGATATCGATCGTGCCGTCAACCAATCCATGACCATGCTCAAGCGATACCCCGAATTGTCCAACAAAATCTCTCAACTGATGAACGATTACATTTTGGCTTTGCGCAGCAAAGATGACATTCCCGGCTCCTCTTTGGGCATGAGCGAAGAAGCTGAAGCTGCCATTTTGGATAAATATCGCATTGAAATTGAACGTAAGGTAGCCGAAAAGGAACGTCTACGTTTGGCCGAGAAGCAACGCAAGGAACAGAGAGCCGCTGAACGTGAGAAGTTGCGTGAAGAGAAATTGCGCTTGGAAGCCAAAAAAGTCGATGATATGGTTAAGGCTGAACAGGATTCGCAGGCATTCACCAGTGAAGAGTCGAAGACTAGCAAAGATGAGACCATGGTCGATCCCACAAAAATGGCTCAAAGTGACAAGGATTCAGCAGCCGAAGAATATGTTGAAGCCACACTCAGGTTTGTTATGGAAATTTCTTACTCGTTCTTCTTTTAACCTTTCCACTTGTTTTCCAACTTTTTAGCACCAAAACCCAAACCATCCAGCCCACCGTGGATAATGA
Organism: Musca vetustissima; assembly: GCF_032173495.1. Lineage (NCBI taxonomy): Eukaryota > Metazoa > Arthropoda > Insecta > Diptera > Muscidae > Musca > Musca vetustissima. The sequence goes on from NW_026879306.1 coordinate 24,614, forward strand.
CGCCATTCAGCGTACTGTCGAAGAGGTTGCTGCTGCCGTTGCCCATCAGGAAGCTGAAGCACCCGCCCAGCATTTCATGACACACGATTTGGGCCATCGCGAATCGGTATTTCGTGTACGCTCCTTGTACCCCTATTTACCTAAAGCATATCCTTTTTCATTACAGAGCTTCTCTCTGCGCAGAGACTTCTCTCATGTATCATCTGCGCACGCGAATAAGGAGGGACGTAATGTCTACTTCACTTTGTCCTTTGCTGGCATTGCTCTTATGGCTGCCATCTTTGTGGGCATTGCTGTTGCCAAATGGAGAACAGCACGTTCGCCACATGCGCAAGGTTTTATTGAAGTTGATCAGGTGAGTGGTGGTAAAAGAATTAATAAACATTAAGTATAATTTTACGCTTAAGATAATCGTATAATTTTTATTTAAAAATTCACGCCCAGATGGCCTTTAAATCTTTATTAAAATCCCTTAAAAATATTTTTAAAAAATCCGTAAGGCATTTTTTTAAAAAAATCCAACCCGCAGAAAGTTAAAAAAAATCCGCGCTTCAGATAAACTTTAAAAAAATATTTTTTTAGAAATCAGCGCTTCAGACAATGCTAAAAAACAATTTTTTTAAATCTATGCTTCAGATGGCCCTTGAAAGAAATACTTTTTAAAAAAATCCGTGCTTTAGATAGTCACCAAAAAATATATATTTTTATAAAATTGACGCTACATATAATCCTAGAAAAATGATTTTTAAAAAATCGACGCTTTAGATAGTCGCCTAAAATATTTTTATAAAATCCATTCTTTAGATGGTCCCTGAAAAAATGTTTAAAAAATACACGATTCAGATAATCCTTGAAAAATATCTCATGGTTTCAAGAAAATGATTTCTTGGGCGTAATACTTTTTTAAAATTTAAGCCCCTGAAATTTGATTTCTTGGAAAATATATTTAAAAAGAGGCCTCTGTAGAATTTAAAAAGTATTTTTACAAATTCCATGCTTAAGGTAGGCCTTTTAAAAAATATTTTTACAAAATCCACTCTTAAGATAGTCCTTGTAAGAATATATTCAAAAAATCAACGTAAATATGGTTCGAAACAAATATTTTTAAAAAATCCAGCCTTAATATGGCTCCAAAATATATAAATATATCTTCGACAAATCCAAGCGTCATAGACCTTAAGAAATATGTTTAAAGAATTTACTTGAAATAAAAAAAATTATATATTTTTGACAAATCAAACCTCAGACAGACCTTGAAATAATATTTTTAAAGAATTCACTCGTAAATCTTGTTCGCTAAAATCTCGTACAGGGTATTATGTCTTTGTGCATATGTTTGTAACAGGCAAAAGGAAACGAGATAGACCCTTAGTTCCTATTGAGAATATGCATAGAATCACTTTCTGAGTCGATTTATGCATGTCCGTCCGTCTGTCCATGTTAAATTGTAAACAAAGTACAGGTAGCAGTTATTATCCGAATTGGATGAAATTTGGCACAGCTCATCTATTTGGCCCAAGGACGAACCCTATTGAAATTGGAAAAAATCGGTTAAGATTTAGATATAGCTCCCATCAGCAACGTACACAAGATTTCATTTCGGGGGGGGGGGGGGCCCGGTAGTACAAAATGAAAAAATTCGCTGTTACAAACATAAATTTACTGTGAAAAAAATTAATTTCGGGGGGACCCGGGCCTCCCGGGCCGCCCCCCCTGCGTACGTTCCTGGCTCCCATATATAT
>NW_026879307.1:0-26334 GCF_032173495.1 Musca vetustissima
TTCGAATCAAATCAAATACAAACTTCGATTTTAATCTACATTGTTTCAAAATTCTTGTGTGATAAATAATAGTGGACCTATAGTACCCATGATTGAGGTATAAATAATTCCGTAGTGCATTTTCAGTCAAGAATATCCTTCAGCCACATTGAATGTTATATACCTTGATACATCAATGTCTGCTGCCTCGATATCGTTATCAGAAGACCACAGATGAATGAATAAAATCAAAAGGTAGATGCCTTGAAAGCAGTTTAGACGAAAAGACTATTCTCCAAAAGTGTTCAGGTAATACTTTTCGATCACTTTAAAACCCTGTGCCGAGCCACCTTTCTTTACCCATATGGGTTTTAATTTTAATTTCGGTTTCAAATGAGTTTTTGTGTTTTAGTTTTTTCTTCTTCTTTTGTGGTTTGTTATTTTTCACATATTTGCCTACGTACAGTGTATTTGTGTGTGTACGTACGTACGTATGTTTGAATACTTTCTGGTGTGTTTGTTTGGTTGTAGCATTTAACGCCATTTTTCGCCTCAATTAGCACATTTTGTTTAGTTGGCGTCTCATGTGTCGTTAATGCCCTTTTTCTTTCTTCGGGTTTTTTGAGTTTTTTTTTGGCCAGTTTTTTGCGTTACTTTTTCAAACTTTTGGATTTGCAGTGTCGATACTTCTACCAGTGTTGTGGTCTTGTTGTTGTTGTTGCTGCTGCTGTTGCTTCTCTTTTGCGTCTCTATTGATGTTGATGTCTTCACGCCATCGTTGTTGTCTCTTTTAGCCGGGTCTTAGTCGCTTTAATCGTTTTATGGCTGTTGTCGTTGTTGTTGTTCTGCTGTTACCGTTCTTGTTGTTGTTGATGATGATGATGTTCTCATTACGACTTCTTTTTGGGGTTAATCCTGTTTTTTTAGGATAAAGCTTCATTCGGTGGCCTATGTCATTTCATGCTTGCTTTTTACTTCTTCGTTTTATTTTGTTGTTGTTGCGTTCTTTAGAGCGTACTTTGTAGGTTATGCAAACGTTTGCTGCTTAGTCTTAATCGGCAGCGTCATCCTCGAACGATTGTTTTAGATTTCACGCAAGTTCTTGTTGGGCTTATTGTCATGTTTCTTTTAATTCGTTTTGCGTTTTTTTTCCTTTTTTTGAAGGACATCAGGATTTTGATTTTTGCCGCTAAATACTTTTGTTCTTATCGAAGACTTTGCTTGTTTTCCTAACGCTTGTTGTTGGCTGTTGTTATCTATTTAACGGTCTAATTAGTTTCATTTTCCTTTGAGCACAAATTCTTGCCTTGACTTTGCGATGAAGATATCCATTTACGGTCCATTTGCATTTTGTTGATGGATTTTGAATGACTTTGAATTTGCATTAATGTATCTGAGAAGGCAGCGTGGCAGACAGACAGACAATTGTGCAACACTTGGCCATGATGTCAACAACTCCCCCGTACCCTTGAACTTTACATAGAATTCGTTTAATAAGTACTTTGCTTGAATTGAAGTATTTTTTAAGAAAAAAAAAATATGCTGCAACATTACACCTGGACTTGAAATTGCTAAATTACAAAAAACGTAGTAATAACTTAGTAAAATATGATAGAGATGAGTGAATAAGAGAAAATACATTTCTTAAGCATTAAGAACGTTAAATCTTCATCAAAACATTTGAGATAAAGCTACATTTACACGATTGAAGGCATTTTAAAGTTTTATCAACATTTTGAAAATGCACTTTGAAGTCCTATTAACACGTTTCAAAAATTTGGTCAAAATATTCTTTCAATATATTTCAAAATATTTTGATCAAAATGTTTTGAAGCTTTGAAGAGCTGTTTTGATTATTTTGAGAAATAGTTTAGTATAAATAACTATGGACGACGACATGGTCATCAGCATTTTTATACCCTCCACCATAGTATGGAGGGTATATTAGTTTTGTTTTTCCGTTTGTAACGCATCGAAATAATGCGTCTAAACGAGTTGAGATAGAACGCCAACATTTTGCATAGAGTCGTCTTTTGTCTGCAGGCAGGTCAAGTTCGATGATGGGCTATATCGGTCCACGTTTAGGCATAGCTCCCATATAAGTGTACCCCCAAATTTTCAGTATTTCGGGGTTCTTGAGCACGTTTTTCAACCGAATTCGCTGAAATTTGGTAAAATGGGTTATTTTTGGATACCAAATTTCTCCACTAAAAATTATAAATATAGGTCCACTTTTTCTGATAGCCCCATAGAACGGTACCTCCCAATTTTCAGTTTTTGGGGGTTTTGGCCGACTTTTTTCACCGACTTTGAGTTCTTATTAGGTATCAAATCTCTCCACAAAAAATTATAAATATAGGTCGATTTTTTCGGGTAACCCTCATATAAGGGTACCCCCAATTTTCGGTATTTTGGGGTTCTTGAGCCCGTTTTTCAACCGAATTTACTGAAATTTGGTACTTTGAGTTCTTATTGCGTAGCAAATCACCCCTTAAAAAATTATAAATATAGGTCCATTTTTTCGGGTACCCCCATATAAGGGTACCCGCAAATTTTCGGTATTTTGGGGTCTTGAGCACGGTTTTCAACCGAATTCGCTGTAATTTGGTATTTTGTAGTCGTATATGGTAACAAATCTCCCTACCAAAAAATATTAATATTCACCCCCTTTTAGATATAGTCCCCATATAACGCCCTTTTTTATTTTAAAATAGTTAGCTGATTTTTTTCGTGTATTAGGGTTATCCCATATAGCTGTATTCCACCATAGTAGGGGGGATATTCGGTAGACAAAATTTTCATTTCATACCCCTCATAGTATGGAATTCTAAAACGATTTAGTCGATTTAGCCATATGTTGTAATAATTTTTCTCTCGGAGGATATCGACATAAAAACTAAAACGTGAGGTCCGCATTTAGGACCAGGTCCTATATAAAACATCCTACCTATTTAATATTTAGCGTGATGGACGGTATTGGGATTCAAAACTAAAATATTAGCTTGGAACTTGAGCTACATCGGCCCTTAATTAGGCCTAACCCCTTATATAATGAAAACATCAAGTAGTTGCTAATTCCTACACAATGTTGTCAATATTGGTCCCGCTTTAGTATGCCTCATATATAATATTGCCCTCTAAATTGGAGTATTTTCAGCATTTTATACACATGTTTCACCGTACCATGCGTTAATAATATATGTCAACATGTTAGGGTTTTGAGATTTTAGGAAAACCCCCACTGAAATTGCTGAATTTTCTATTTGGTTTACAACAATCGATTGGAAGAATTGTAGTTATATGTATGTTCCCTATGTTTTCATTTCAAAAATTTGTCAGTATTTCTATGGTGGATTTTCACTTGTTTAATATTAGAGAATGAAGAAAAGAAAAAAAGAAGAAATAAAAGCAACATTGGATTCGGTCTTTTCTTTTGGAATGTGATGGTGTGTATGTTTCTTTTAGGGAGCGATTAAAACGGAATGATCCCGAACTATACAAAAACTTTGCATGAATGTCACCAGACGATTTTGATTTTTAGCTTGAACTAGTCACTCCATTAATAGAAAAGGCCAATACTAATATAAAGGAATATATATGCCCCGGAAAACGCTTGACAGTAACATTGAGATTTTTAGCGACTGGGAACAGCTTTGCAAGTCTGACGTTCTTTTACCAGCTCATAATAATTTATTAATTATAATTTAATTCGTAAGTCAGCTTAACGCTTTTGCACATACATTGTATCTCCTAGATGTGTGGTATTGCAAATGGGATATATCGTTCATTGTATAGCACATGTCCGTATCAACTATTATTAATATTGACTCAACTTTCAGGGGATTTTGACGAAGTTTTTCCATCGAATCGGCTAAAACTTAATATTTTTAGTTCTCATTGCATAGCAAATCTCGCATTAAAAATTATTAATATTGACCCAAGTTTCAGGGTAGTCCCCACATGACGATACCTCCCCATATTCGGTGTTTTGAGAATTTTGAACAAGTTTTTTCAACCGAATTGACTGTAATTTAGCTTTTCGTGTTATCGTTGTATGCCACATGTTCATACCAAACAAATATTAATATTGAACGAAGTTTCGGGGTAGCCCCCATATATCGGTATCCCTAATAGTTGGTATTAAGGTGATTTTCGTCACATCTTTCAACGGAATTGGCTTTAATTTGATATTTTGGTTTTAGCCCCCATATAACGGCACCCCCAATATTCGGTATGTTGGGGACTTTGTTCATGTTTTTCTACGGAATTGGTTGTAATTTTTTATTTTGGGTTCTTATTGTACATCACATCCTTTTTTCCTCTTTTTCTCATGTCTTTTTTCGGTATGTTTAAGGTCCTATCATAGCATGAGTTTTCTCCTCGGAGCATCCATTAAATTTAGATATTTTAATTGTCATCCTCATGGTGTAGGGTATAAAAAGTTCGCCCGGGCCTAATTTAAGGGAACCCCACCCATTCTCGATTTTAACAGTACGTTTACATTTAACCGGATTTCGTTAACCCAGTGGGTTTCAATTGTCAATTCCTTTGCATATACGTCAAATAAATCCTCATTAAGTAGGTTAACCCGGTTAAAAGTTCTAATGTACAAGCAGTTTAATTTTTCAAGATTTTCAATGGACTGGTAAATCAATACCAATGCTTGTTAAGGTTTGTAACTTTGCATATATATGTTTGAAGATTTAAAAAAGAAGAAAAATAATTTACAAAAAATTTTTGTTATTGCTTTGTTGTTGTTTTTTTTTTTGTAATTAAAGAATAGTCCTTATATTTGGAGGCGGGCACTGGATCACTGGATCTTCGAAATCCGAAAATTCTAACGATGTTAGAAAGAGTACATATCTGGCTCTCGTATGAACTAGAATTATTGACTAGTTCAAACAAAATGGCGGACCTTTGAAAAATCGTCGAATTTTGGCCAAAAACCAAGTTAAAAAATAAGGAAGATCTTTACCGATTGGCTTTATCCTAGTTCATACGATAGCTATATACTCACAGAGAAACGTGTAAAAATTTGAAATTGATTGGGTTATTAGTTTTTGAGTTTTCGTGCCCGTCATTCGCAAAAGAGAAAAACGCGTTTTAAGTTTAAGAAGCCCTTTAGCCGTCACTTGAGATTTTCACTTGAAATTTTGTAGAGACATTCTTGAATTAGTGTAGAATCGAATTAAATAAAATAAAAAAAATTGACCCCGAGAATGGGGGGAGGGGTCCACTTAAGACCGTTTTAACTTCTTTTATATTTATACCCTTCACCACACTGTGGTACAGGGTATTATGTATTTGTGCATATCTGTGTAGCAGGCAAAAGGAATCGAGATAGACCCATGGTTCCTTTTGAAAATATGCTTTGATTCACTTTCTATGTCGATTTATGCATGTCCGTCCGTCTGTTGATGTTAAATTGTAAACAAAGTACAGGTCGTATTTATAATCCGATTTAGATGAAATTTGCCACAAGTCACTTATTTGGCCCAAGGACGAACCCTATTGAAATTGGAGAAAATCGGTTCAAATATATATATATATATATATATATATATATATTTCTAAAATGATGCGTGCACCTGTGTACCTTCTATATATATTTTCGTCCGATATTAAGTAAATGGTGCACTAAAGATCCACAGCTAGGCCGATTGACACAACGTACTGAAGTTAATATAAATTAATCTCTGGCAAGTTTCCTTGCTATCGGTTCAGATATAGATATAGCATAGCTTCCATATATAATTTCGACTTATTCATCTTAATTGTACACCGAATAATCAACGGGTTAAAATTAAATTTTAAACATTTTGCTTTAAATCGATTTACAAAATTTAATTAAAGATCACATATTTAAGGTTGTTCAATTTCATGTCAATGTTCCTTCGAAAAGGCGACGTCTTTTAGGATACATATGTAGAATATACCCAAAGTGGTGAAGGGTATCATATAGTCGGCCCAGTCGGACTTTACTACTTTTCTTACTGGTTTGGGTTATTATTGGGTAGAAAATCTACCTACCAAGCATTGTCAATATTGTCAAAAGTTTCCTAAAAACAGAACTGAGCCTTCATCTAGCCTATAAAGACTTCCTGAAACGCCTGCTCTCCCTCAAATATTTCAAATATTGAGTTTCAGTATACTTTTAAAACATCTCTGAGCCTTCTTATTACATTAAAATTCTTCATTTAAGCTATAGCTACTCTATAAAGCCTTCCTGAACGTTCGGTACTGCTTTAAATAACCTATAATAGTTCCATCTGTGCTTCGACTTGCCTGTAGAGACTTCTGGAGCCTCTGCTCGCCTGTAAAGATTCCCTCTGAGCTTCAGTACACTTATAAAACATCCCCAAATCTTCAGCTCAGACAACCCTTCGTAGTTTACTCAGATCTTCTGTTCGTCAATAGGTTTACTCGGTGCCTCCGCAAGGCAAAATATCCCTAAGGCTTTAGCTCTTTAGCCTATAAAACCCAACTGAGTTTTGAGTCATGTCTTCATGAAACTTTAGGTCGCCATTATTTACACCCTTTGCGTTTCAGTACGCTTTTAGTACATCCCTGAGCCTTCAGCTTGCTTTAAAAGAGCCCATAGGAACTTCAGCTTGTCAATAAAAGCTTCCTGAACGTTCGATGCTTCCCCCTGTGAGTTTTGACTCGCATATAAACACTTCTTGAACTTTCAGCTCGCTTATAAAACCCTATGTAACTCACGCATTTTGAATGTTTTTCTCTTTAATAAAAAAACTCTTGGCAAACTAATTTTCAAGTCACTGTAAACAACACAGGAAATTAAAAAAAAAAAACAAGCCAATATTCGCTAGCAAATAAAAGTGCGCATTAAATGGACCTTTTTTTTTTTGTTAAATATTAAATTCAGCTGAAAATACCCTTTTGTGTGAATCTCATTTGAAGGGAGTGATAAATCCTATTGATTACAAATCGATGACACTTTATTCGGTAACAAAAATTACAAATAGGCATAAACCTTACTTACGTTTGGCCACAAATTTTGAGAAACCAGACGGTCAATTACATCCATGACCACATGTATATGGTAAAGTCATATCTTACCAAAAGTGTGTTATTTTGATCTATTTATTGAAAGAGAATTTCAAGAAACCTGATTTAAAATCTCCCTAGCGTATGAAGTCATTAATTTTTCGTACAATGCGTACAATGAACATTCGCGAGAGATTGCAAATGCTTGTTCATGCATTGTAACTTTATCATTCGCGATAAATTAAAAAGATTCGAATTCTCGCCGTGAGCATTCGTGAGAAAGAGCGTATTTTAATCATTCTTCGCACCCTGGTATTAACTCATTTGACGCCACCGTCCTTTTAAAGGAACACCAACATTGATAATACCATTGATAATTTCTATAAATTATTATATTTTCCTTTTGTATCTTGTTCTCTATCCTCCTTGCATCATGTATATAAAATATTCGAGTTAAAAAATTAAATTTAATATTAAAAAAGTATCTGACGTTATCTGGGGTAATATGTTTTCGTGGGAGAATTTGATACCCCCGATATCCAAAGAGCTTCATTGAATAGAACTGCAACTCGAATCCTTTTTATACCCTCAGCGTTATGGCTAATTGGGGTATATCTACATTAGTATGGCAAAAATATGCCTCAACGAAATATTGAATTTATTTCCCATGTTTCTTTGGACCAAATCCGTTTCACACAATTTGGAGTCGATTTACAAATGTCAGTTCGTCAGTATGGCCGGCTGGTGTGCACGATAACTCTCAAAGGCAGTAACCGATTTCATCCAAATTGCGCACATGATAATATTTCTTCCAAACTTAGTTCAAGTCCAAAGATGGGGAATATCGTTCCACTTCCTCTAGTTCTTCCCCACATAATGGTCAAAATTTAGCTGGAAATTAATTTAATATAATGCGAACAGACTATTCTATTTGAAGCAAACTTTGCACAGCTTATTATCTTTACCAAACCTGGATCAAGTCCCATGTTGGGAATCACTGGTGCACTTTATCGGATAACTTTTCCACAAAGTGTCAAAATGTTGATCTTTTTTTTAAATAACGGACAGATCTGGAATTTTACAGAGATTTAAATATTCCCATATTTTTTTTGTTTTTATCATAATGGTCAAACAATTTTTTTAATAAACCCGCAACAATCCCAAAATTCTACGCAGACTGTGGAATTAGCTTGACAGAGTGTTAATGCCCTGTAGATATTGTGTAGGGTCTTAAATGGATGGGATAGTTGTTACAAAATCAATGCCCCATCCAAAGTCTCATACGATCTGGATAAACTTTTAACATTAACTGTAAGTTTGTAGAGAATAGACATGTTTGGTTGATTCCAATACCAGTTAGAATTAATTAAAAAATCTCTGGCCTACAATAACGAGGATTCAACTTGTGAATCCCATTTTATGCATTCAGATTTTGTGATCCAAACCATGAACATAAAGTTTGAGGAATGAGTTATCTGCCCACTCCTTCTGGCATCTTTCCACAATGTGTCAAAATTTAGACCTATTGATAAAACTTAATCTTAAAATTCATTTTCCTATTGACAAAACTTAACTACCTACCACCTTTTGAGATACTTCCAATGAGATAACTAAAGAGCAACAATATAAATTATAATCCCAAGAACGTTGATAGCCTAACAAGTTATTATAACAACAAACGCCACAATAAATATTCCAACTATCCCCTGTATTCAAAGCAGTTGATTTATGATTTCCGCAGTTAGTTTGCAATTTTATTGAGAATTTCGGATTAATCCTTTAGAAGTTTTAATTACTTTGCAAATATGTGAACGGTTGTTTGCGTGTCGTTCGATGTCTTTAAAATTAAACTGTAGAGGAAAGGTATTTCGCCGTTTTGCAAATGCTTAATGGGTGAGTCATTTTCCGCTCATTAGCATAGTTATGTCTTTTGGTTTTGATGTTATAGATACATACATAGTTTCAAAGGTATCAATATTTGGCGAATGTCATTTTTAAATCGTAAACTAAATCTACGCCACTTAGGGTTTCGCAAGAATTGATATTGGAATTTATATAAGTAATTAAAAATGGTAGATGAGATGAGACGTCATATACATAGAACATAGTCGAAATCTATCATAACAACGGGCAAGGTCGCTTTAACATAGCAAAGCCCAGGCTTATGTTGGTCCCTCTTACATCTCAATGTCAACTGGGTTCATCAACCGTTGAAATAGTGAGCTGATATGTGCCGCGAGTTCACCCATAAGAACTGTAAAAAATGCGTTGAGGCGTCGGGTTAGTTGACCACTTTTGGAAAAACCCTCCTACTATGAAAATGCAAAGAAAAAGAAAACCAAACCCCCCTAATCTTAACGACCCCCGCAAACGTATAAAGGACCACGATCTGCGAATCTACACTTGGAATGTGCGCACGTTGTACAGAACACTGTATTATAGGTGCCAAGAAACGAGACATGAAGTTGGCTGTGGATTTATGGTTAATAGAAAATAATTGCTATAATCCGTATAAAAGCGAAGTTATTCTACGTCAGTCTTATTTAGCCCATGCCCGAAGGAAGACAAAGATGAACAGAACAGAGACATATTTTACGTGCGCTTAGAAACAGCATATGCGCACTGCCCTGGCCATGACATTAAAATTCTGCTAGGAGATTTTAATGCAAAAATCGGAGGGGAAAATATTTTTTTTGACTGTCAGTTTCCACGAAGAAATATCCGACAACGGAATGAGATTGATTGACTTCGCGGTCGCAATAAATATGGTAGTTAGCAGCACCAGATTCAAGCATCTCGATATACAATAGGCCACAGTAATTTCTCCTGATCAAGCAACGAGAAATCAAATTGATCATGTTTTGATAGACGGAAGTCATTCATCCAGTGTTCTAGACGTTCAATCGATCCGAGGAGCAAATATCGATACGGATTATTACCTTTTAGTAACAACGATTCGCATGTATCATCAAAGGTGCGATCTAACACAACACGGAAACTCGAAGTCGAAAAGCGAAAAGCAACTTACCCACTTGTCTGACGAAAGCAATCTTTGTCCCGATAATAATATAGAAGCACAATGCCAAATAATTGCCCACTCCCTACATACTGCAGCAAAAGAAACACGATCAGGAGTCTCGTAATGCTACTGATGCGAATAACGCATCGTATAGGGCAACCCTGTAAACAGTAGCAACACGCAATGCAAGAGAGAATTAGCGGGTGAAAAGGAGAGAGGATAAACGTATATTCAAAAAAGGAAGAAATAACAAGAAAACCCTGAGCGTGAACAAATCGAAATGTACAGGAGTCAGAATTAAGTCGGGACATTTTACCAACGAGTAAAGCTCCGAAACGAATGTTTTAGAGCAGGCACATCCTGTAGAGATGAAGAAGGAAACCTGGTGACAGATACAGACAGCCTGTTGAGGATCTGGAAGGAGAATTTTGTGAAGCTTCTGGTATCAATAGTAGAAGATACCCCAGAACCAATAAGAAATGACGGTATAGATTGTATACCACCTAGCCAAGATTAGGTCAGAATACCAATTAATCGGCTATAGAATAATAAAGCAGCAGGTACCGATGGATTACCTGCCGAACTATTCAGGACCGGTGGTCAGACGATTGATTGGAACCTCAGCAACCTGTGTCTCGTGCACAAAAAAAGGAGACAAGACGATATGTGCCAACTATAGAGGAATTAGTCTTCTTCCCGTGACATATAAAGTGTGATCCAGTGTGCTGTGTGAACGACTGAAGCCAACGGTCAATGACATTATTGGACCATACCAATGCAGCTTCAGACCTTGCAAATCCACCAAAGACAAGATTTTTACACTGGAAAAGACCCACGAAAAATACATCGACACATTAGTCGACTATAAAGCCACATTCGACAACTCTACGCGTTCAGAGGTTTTAAATCCATGTCTGCCTTAAGCATTCCTGCAAAAAAAAAAAAACGCTATACAGGATAACTTTAAGTGGCACAAGGCCAGCAGTTAAAGTCGAAAAGGACCTATCGGAACCCTTCAATACCGCACTAGGATTCGGACAAGGTGACAGTTTGTCGTGTGATCTTTTTAACATCCTGCTTGAAAAGGTCACACGAGACGCAAAGGTAAACAGAAATGGCACTCTGTAGTCAGACGTATCGAGCTTCAGTGCCTATGTTGGTTAGGTCATGTTGTGAGAATGGATGAGGATGCCTCAGCTCAAAATGCATATAAAGGCGAGCCAACTCATGGTTCACGTAGAAGGGGAATTCGATGGAAAGATTAAGTGAAGGATGAAATATAAAAACATGGTCTTTCAAATTGAAAAAAAAAACTGCGCACAAGATCGACGCGCCTGGAAATTATTTTTAAGTTCGGCTTATGGAACAAACGTTCTGTCTCAAGGCAGATAAGGATAAACGGATGGTGACTGGAGTTGAGAAATGGATCACATACTCTGCACAAAAACGATCTTGGTCAAAGAGCGGTGAAGCACCTCAAACTGTGGCCAAACAATGACTAACGGCCAGGAAGGTTCTGTTATGCATTTGGTGGGACTAGAAGGGGATTATCTTCTATATATGTATATAAAAATTAATTGCTGTTCGTTAGTCTCGCTAAAACTCGAGAACGACTGAACGGATTTTTCTTATCTTAGTCTTGAAATGTTCGTGGAGCTTCAGGGAAGGTTTAAAAGGTGAGAACAACAGCGAAAATTTTGCAAAAAATATTATGAAGCATATTTGCATTTCCACGAATTTAGTATCGAGCTATTTTGATTGCACAACGTCGTAGTTGTTATTTTTAGATATTTTGGGCTAAAATTTGAGGCGTATCATTCCTTTAAGCATTCATTTGTCAATTATTGAAAATTTTCAAATTTTTTTATTTTTTGTTTTTATTGGATTGACATTGTATTGTAACTGATTTTTGTGAGAATACAAAAAATAATTGAGAAGTATATCATTGAATATACACGCGATCATTGTATGAACACGTTTTCCATAGAAGTCATGAAAATTTTGATACAAATAGGATGGAAAAACAGAAGACATTCTGTATCGAGTTCGTGTCCATTCATGGTATTCGTATTCTAAGATCCATGCCCTTGATTAATTTGTTTGAAAATTAAATTAACCGAAAGTTTGATATCCCACGGGAAATATCAAATCAGGTGGTTATATGCTTAATCGTTTTTCAATATATTTGAACTCGTAAACAGAACACCTCGCATATATCCGATAACAAAAATGTGTATCACAGAGAAAACTAATATTCGAAATATTTTCTTTGCTAAAATCTCTCATTAAGCTCAGCTGGAAAGAAACTTGAAATTTCTATGCCAAATCTAAATTTTTTCGAGTTATATACTGATTTCAAAAAAAAAAAAAAAAAAAAAAAAAATCAAAAGGACAGTTGGATATGAACAAAATGATATTGTAATTAAGAATCCTTCAATTCAATAACAAAACATGAACATTTGATGAAATAAGTTGTACCAAATTATAAACTGTTAAGTGCTTGGGCCTGCAATGAAAAGTATTACCAGTTAATACTTTTCATTGACATAAACTTATTGGCAAATGTTTTCTATCATCCTTATATTGATGCAATATTGATAAGGCAAAACAACGTTTGCCGGGTCAGATAGTTTATTATAGAAATTTACCAGAAACGCCCAACAGGAGAGGTGTCGTGTTCCACCAGGACAACGCTAGGCCACACACATCTACAGTGATTCGTCAGAAACTTCGGGAGCTTGGTTAGGAAGTTTCAATGCATCCGCCATAGAGTCCGGATTTGGAACCAAGCGATTATCATCTTTTTCTTGCATTGCAAAATTTCTTTTATAATAAAAAATTTGTATCTAGGTAGGATTGTGAAAATCGACTACTAGAGTTTTTTTTTTTTTTTTTGGAAATGGGGAGCAGGACATCTATGAGAGAGCCATTATGAAGTTACCTTTAAATGGCAACATATCATTCAACAAAACCGTGCATTGGCCCAAATCGGAAATTCCGAAGCATCGTAAATAAAGTCTTATAGTTCATATAAAAATAGTGGAATACTTTTTTCTTTTTTTTTTTTTGTTATTTGAATTTTGCCTTGTAAGGGCAAACTCTTTCGAGTCGAGCTTGATGATGAAAGTTTTGCAATGAAAAGGGAAGCCAGGAGAAGAACCTACGTACCCACCATTATGCGACGCGTTTCGCCGTTGGTTAAGCGGCTCATCAGGCATATTTTACCCCAAACAAATATAAAAATTATAAAAAAACACATATCGTGCTTTAAGAGATTATGGTCGTCCAACTACGCAGACAATTGGCCAAATTGCGAAGAAATTTGGAGAGACAGGAGCTGTTACAAATATTGTAAGACCTGTGCATCATCGTTTCACTCGTTCCCTGAAAATATTACAGCTGTAAGTGAAAGCCCCGGTCTTGACTGACTTTTTGGTTTGATGTTCATCTCTTGTTCAAATTACAAGTTTTATACTGTTCTCAAATGCGGCCCGATCGTAATTAACACCGAATGTCTGGTAATATATTTTCCACATATCTTAATTTGTTGTACCTTTAAGACTGAATATAGTATCTTAATGCAGCACAGAAATCTAGTGCTTCTAATTTAAATAACTATTCAAAATTAAGGCCACCTATGCTGCCACTCTTGGCTAATAGATTGAAAAATATCCTACCAAAAGTTGGCAGTTAAAGCTGGCTAACATTACTGTTGCTGTTGTTCTTGTTCTTGTTGTCATGTAGGCCCTGTATTGATGCTGTCGCCGTTCTCCTTTTGTTATTGCCGTCGAATGGCTGCTGGGCCTTGGTTGAGCCGGATTGTCTGCCAGACTATTGTGGTGGTAACCGCAAACTTGCAATTCCTCCGGCAATCATCCAACAACCAATAGTCAAACATTTGCTTACACTGGGTCTGAGTCTTGTGAAATTCATACGCGAAAGAATTTTTAGTTAAGAAAAAGAAACAAAAACGAAGGAAAAAGGAAAAAAAAAACAAAAAAAAAAAACACTTTTTGTTTTACTTTCGGTGTTCGCTGTTGGCTGCTGTTGCCATCTCCAATTCGCATGATAAATGCAGTGCAAGGTTTTAACTGTGTCCTGGTTGCAGCCACATATTTGTTGCTGTTGTTGCTGCTGTGTGTTGCATATTGTCGATGAGATATATCCACAGCATGATGATACATGCACAAGAAACCTTTTACTTTTGTTCGAATATTCAAGAATTCGTGTTGAGATTGCGGAGTTGTTTTAAATTTCTGTTTCTTGTCCATTTCGGTGGGCTTGATTCGGTTCACTGGTTTTGTTGCTTTGTATTTCATTTTTTTCGGAACGCTTTTACAGGACAAAATGAAAACATTTTTGCATTAGTAATGAGAATGTATTCCACGATTCGTTTTTAGTCGCTTCTTTTTGGTTCACTTATTGTTTTGTGTTTAGAAGGGGCAGATAGGGGGATTTTTTTTTACACGGCGTTTGGTTAACTTCACTCTCATTTTTTGGTGGTATATCTGGGTTTGTCTTTGACTTGTTGGGTTGCATTTTAGAATAGCATTTTTTGAAGAAAATTTAAGAATGACATTTAAATCTATTTTGAAATGAAAGTTGTCTCAAAAACTGAAACGGTATGCAAAAGGAATCAAATTTACTATAGAATATGGGAATTGAATGACAAAATTGTAACAAATAGAGAAAGAAAAAATGTAATAAAGTCCTTTTTTACAACGTCCACCGTCGAATACAGATACTCAGGTTGGAAATTTGTGCTATGATCTTCATATCAAATTTGGTTGACATGAAATTCCATGTACTATGTACTATGTTTAGTACCATTTAGTATTTTTGGTACCTCTATCCTACACTCAAACAGTCATTTTCATTCCCAATTTCAAGACTTCAACTCTATCTGTTCACCTAAATTTAACGTGTACCAAATTTATTACCATTTATTGCTTTTCGTACATATAAGTACAATTTTTTGAAGCTACCGCAAACCTGTATTCCAATGGTAATTCTAATACTTACTTTCAAGATTCCACCTCTATACTCTCAAATAATTGTAAATAGTACAAAATTTAGTACCATTTAGTAATTTTTATACACATAAGTACGAACTTCTAAAACCATTTCCGTACATCCTCACCATTTCCCAACCTGTATTCCATAGATAATATGCAGATTCTAGCTATATATGTTCAATATATATACAATTAGAACTAAATTTACTACAGTTTAGTACTTTTCGTACACCTATAGGTCAAATTTCAAAAAAAAACTTCTGTGCATCTTTCTAACTTTCCATCAGTGACCCACATTCCAAACTGCAAAATTCTAACTCTTCCCGTTTGCGTAATAGAAAGGGTACCTGATTTAGTACATTTTAGTACTTTTTGTATCCTTCTAGTTCAAATTTCCAACAACAACCCACACTCGAAATGTCAGCCGTTTCGTCTGGGCGATGATCTCTCATTCTTCACTCACTTATCACTAAGCTCTTTTATATATTAAGATGTATTATCATAAGGTACAAAATATCGCTACCAAAAGGTGTTCGTATTGGCCCATGTTTCAGGGTAGCCCCCATATAACGATACCTTTTAAATTTCGATATTTTGGGGAGTTTGGGCATAAATCAAATTTTCTTGCATAATCAAAATAATTGCGGTATCTAGGAGTTACAACATTTTACTTATAGGGTATGATTTATTTATTTTTAAAGATATTTCTCTCTCCCTATCTATAGATAGCAGCGCAGGGTATCGACAATTCGATATAAGTTCTACACACTCCAGACATACCCAGATTTACTTTATTGAATGAAGTATTTCATAATCAAAAGCGGTTGGAAAGACAATCACATACGGGCAATGGAGTTCAATTCATGTGTATACCTTTAGCTCCAGTTCAAGCAACAACAAGCAAAGCGGCAACAATCACCACAGCATCAGCAGTAACAAAAGCGTCAATAACAAAAACAAATCAACAGCATTCTTTTGTTTGGTTCTACGGTTCAGTTGACCACACATTAACCCGCTCTCTCTGACGGGGGGACGGGACGAGGGGAATGGGCGCTCAATGCATGGCATATGGTATGCATCATCAGCCGTAATGTTGGCTTTGTTCATGCCCTGCGAACATACCTCCCTGCCCTCACCCCTTCACCCATCCATGGATACGTCTGTCCATTCTATCATAAGAGGAAACCTAAATTGTGTGTGAGATGTTATAAGATCACAAGATTTCTCAGAATTTTTATTTTTACATACAGACAAATGGACATACAAGCTATGCACACACACTACACAAAGCTCTGTATGGATGTATGTATGTATGTAGATACAATAAAACAGCAGAAATTCCTTTTACCTTTGTTGGCAAACAAAATGGAAAAATCAACCTTAAGCTGAAGTTGAACCCAAAACGCTAAATGCTGAGCGGAGAGTACAATGGAGTACTTCGTTGTTGTTGTTGCTGTTTTGTTTTGTGATTTTGTTCTTGCTTCATGTTACACGTTATATTTGCCGGACATACTCGTACATACATCCATACACATGTACATGGCAGGTACGTGTCCGATCATATCCTCTTGGGGTATATTTAGATTTATGAGAAACTCTTGGATTTCTTTGTGCCCCGTTTTGAGGTTCTCTAAATTTGGTGCTGCATATTTTGCTGGCGGTGACGATGTTTATGATGGCGTTTTGTTGTTGTTGTTGCCAATATTGCACTCTACAACAAATTCAATTATGGCCATATTAAAGGTGAAAAAGATATGAAAAAATACCTTAACCATTTTATTGAACAATACAAAAAGAACCAAAAAGTAATGGTGCGGAGTGGAGAAAAATGTCATTCTATACGTTGGCTTTGTTTTCAATTAATTTGCAAAATATTTAATGTATACGGAATTATAGAAGCGTATAGAGAAAATGTCAATTTATAATTATTTTATAATCCTAATAAATAAATCTTAACAATTTTTGGTATGAATTAAAAAAAAAACACCAACGCATCGTAAACCAATCGTAAAATATACCCATGAGAATAGTCGGACGGGGCCGACCACACGATACCCACGGAACTCTAACATTCTGCGGATGTTTATTCCGAGCCTGGACAATATTTCGTGATATTTTTACCTTCTTACCCGATTAGAGGTCAACAGCACCCTTTCCTTACACTGACACACTGACGTAGCGAGGGGGAGCCGGGCCACACCGCCCCCCAGATATTGGATTTTTCGTATCAATATATCATTAAGAAAAAATTACATACATTTTTGCAAAATTACTAATTTGTTTAGTGCAACTGCAATTGAGTTTCGAAATATATTTGAGTACTCGACGTTTTGAGAGTACATCTATAATTTTCGATGCATAGATTAAGAAAATATTTTTAGTATAACCTCCGCCTTACGGCTAATGAGGGTATATATACTTTGCTACGGCAAAAATGTGCCTCATAGATATTGGTTTTATACTCCATGGTTATTTGTACCAAATCCGTTTCAGACAAATTGGACTCATTTACAAATATCCGCCCATCCGTCTGCGTGTCTGTCAGGCTGGCTGATGTGCAAGATAACTCTCGAAGGGATTTCCGATTTCCTTAAAAACTTTGCACATCGTAAAATTTCTTCCAAACTTAAATCAAGCTACCCCACAAAAAGGTCAACATTTTGATGAAAATTAAGTTTATAATATAATGCGAACTGACTATCCGATTTCAACTAAACTCTGCAAAACCTAATATTTTATCGAAACCTGTATAATGTTGGAAGATTAGACTCATTAGTCCACTCCTTCTAGTATCTCCCCTACAAAGGGCCATTTTCATCCAAACTTTGCACAACGCAATATTTTTACCAATCCTATCGGTCCTCTTCTTCTGGTACCTCTCACACAAAGTGTCAACATATTGAATATTCATAAATCTAATATAAAGCAAAGGGAATGTCCGATTTGCTCCACGCTGTGCACATCGTAATATTTCTTTCAAACTTAAATCTAGTTCGAATATGGGGAATATCGGTTCACTCCTTCTGGTACCTGCCCCACAAAATGGTCTAAATTTTGCTGAAAATTAATTGGGAACATACAATCGGATTTGAACCAAACATTGACACCCTAATATTTTAAATAAAACTGTATAATGTTGCAAAATTGGACTTATCGGACCATTCCTTCTAGCTACTCCCCTACAAAGGGTGAATATTTTGAAAGTATTTAAATCTCATATGCTCATGTCCATCAAGAACCTACACGGTTCCCCAATCTATTTTGGTTAAAATTGTCCACGTATCGCTATATTTTATGATGCATTTACTCAGGAATATGGCTTATAAATGTTTATATTTATATACAAAATAAAGCGATTATACTCGCGGATGGTCTCGGTAGATTCAGCACGTAAAAAACGAAAATCACGCGGGGTTAAACCCAATAAATAAGTTTTTTTTATAAAAATGTTCTTGAGAAATACATCAATCAAAGTGAAATCACGAGTCCTACGATCCTATAACAAGTTTAGGGCTTCAACTACCTCGTCCGAAAACAGGGAAATTTCGGCTTCAAAATGTCAGCATCCGGCTTAGTTGAGTGCTGTGGAAATATCGAAAAAACATACATTAGAACTATATTGCCAATATGTAGAGATGGTATTTACCGGGTATTTACCCGGTATATACCCAAGGGGTGGGTAAATACCCATTTGCGGGTATTTATTTGGGTATTTACTACATTGAATCGGTAATACAACATCTTACACCCTATTTCCGGGTTTCTGTATCAAATCGATTTAGAATGGATAGTTTTACGATACTTTAAAGACGTGGGTAAAAACTTGGGTAAATACCCGAGTATTTACCCAAAAATAGGGTATAAACTCATTAACTGCCGAACCACTTGACACAGGCGGCCAAAATTTTGCACACATGTTTCTAATGTCAAAGCAAATATAAAAATCCAACATGGGGTCCCTGGGTCCAAGTTTTGATATAGCCCCCATATAACCATATCTCCCGATTTAAGGTATTTTTTGTCTATTAGACACATTTTACAACCAAATTGGCCGTAATTTGGCACAGAGTGTTCTCTTTGGGTACCAAATGTCCATGCAAAAATTTATGTATGTAGGTCCATATTTACTGGTAGCCCCCATACAAAGGTACCCCTATTTTGAGTATTTACCCAAAAAATGGGTATAAACTCATTAACTGCAGAACCACTTGACATAGGCGGTCAAAAATTGGCTCAGATGGTTTTTATATCAATACAAATATTCAAATCCAAAATGGGGTCCCTGGGTCCAAGTTTTGATATAGCCCCCATATAACCGTATCTCCCGATTTAAGGTATTTTTTGCCTATTAGACACATTTTATTGGCTGGAATTTGGCTCAGAGAGTTCTCAATGAGTACCAATTGTTTACTCTGGTCCACGTTTTCTGTCCTATATAACGGTCCTGATTTTGGGTATTTATATATATTTAACAGCCGAACTAATTGACGTGTGTTTGGAAGACCCCAATTCCCATACAGGAAATAATGTTGATTTTGAACCATTTGTGTCAAAAACCACCTTAAATCGTTATGTGAGGGCTATATCAAAACTTGGACCCAGGGACCCCATGTTGGATTTTTATATTTGATTTGACATTAGAAACATGTGTGCAAAATTTTGGCCGCCTATGTCAAGTGGTTCGGCAGTTAATGAGTTTATACCCATTTTTTGGGTAAATACTCAAAATAGGGTACCTTTGTATGGGGGCTACCAGTAAATATGGACCTACATTTTTGCATGGACATTTGGTACCCAAAGAGAACACTCTGTGCCAAATTACAGCCAATTTGGTTGTAAAATGTGACTAATAGACAAAAAATACCTTAAATCGGGAGATATGGTTATATGGGGGCTATATCAAAACTTGGACCCAGGGACCCCATGTTGGATTTTTATATTTGCTTTGACATTTGAAACATGTGTGCAAAATTTTGGCCGCCTATGTCAAGTGGTTCGGCAGTTAATGAGTTTATACCCTATTTTTGGGTAAATACTCAAAATAGGGGTACCTTTGTATCGGGGCTACCAGTAAACGTGGACCTACATACATAAAATTTTGCATGGACATTTTGTACTCAAAAAGAACACTCTGTGCCAAATTACAGCCAATTTGGTTGTAAAATGTGACTAATAGACAAAAAATACCTTAAATCGGGAGATATGGTTATATGGGGGCTATATCAAAACTTGGACCCAGGGACCCCATGTTGGATTTCTGTATTTGCTTTGACATTAGAAACATGTGTGCAAAATTTTGGCCGCCTATGTCAAGTGGTTCTGCAGTTAATGAGTTTATACCCAATTTTTGGGTAAAAACTCGGGTATTTACCCAAGTTTTTACCCACGTCTTTAAAGTATCGTAAAACTATCCATTCTTAATCGATTTGATAACATAAACCCGGAAATAGGGTGTAAGATGTTGTATTACCGATTCAATATATAGTAAATACCCAAATAAATACCCACAAATGGGTATTTACCCAATTTACCGGGTATTTACCCTTTGGGTATTTACCCACTGCCCATCTCTACCAATATGGTGTTCTTCAATTCAGTCGTTGAACACAAGTCTGTAAATGGTGTATTTTAGTCATAAATTAACAAAAGACAGAAAAATTGTTGGCTAGCATATTTTTACCCATTACACCTTCCATCGTTGTATGTTTGTTTTTATACCCTACACAACTATGTTGTCAGGGTATTATAGCTTTGTGCAGCCCCAAAAGTTTGTAACGCCGCGAAATATTGACCCTAAACCCACCTTTAAGTATACCAATCGTCATATCTCGACTAGCTGAGTCGATCTAGACATGTGTGTCCGTCCGTCCGTCTGTCCATTATAATTTGTAAACACGATACAGGCCACAGTTATGGACCAATCTTCACGAAATTTTGCATGTAGGATGGGTTCTGGCCAATGAAGACCCCTAATGTTTTTGATAAAGATCTGTTAATATTAAGGGGATGAAATGGACCAAATACTAAATTTTTGTTGGGTTTTCTGGTCGCTGCAGAGGCCGCAGTTATGGTCCGAACATCGTGAAATTTTACATGGAGAAGGGGATCGGGGCTAAGAATAAGCATGCCTGTTTTGATAAAGATCGGTCAATATTTAGCGGGTCAAATGGACCCTGACTTTTGTGTGAAAAATTACAAAATTTTTATTCTGGACGTATATATTTGCTCCTGAAGGACATATACTCGAGATTGTATGTCGAAGATGAGTTGTTTACCTTCAAATTGATACCAATTATATGCCTGTATGTACTCCGATGCGAGAGTTCTACGTAATTAAGTAAAGGTGACTATGTGCATATTAATACTATTACTCCATTAGAGGACGGAAATGTCGCGCTGATCGCTTTGAAATTGTACATGAAGTTCCGATTATGGTCAAGGACGACGCCTACAGTTGTGTTGAATTTGAGATTTCATTCAGGGGGTGCAATGAACCGAAAACTTTAATTTTGTCAGATTTTATAGTCGCTTTAGAGACAATTATTATATACAGAACATCATATATTTTACAAGGTGAAGGGGATCTGACCAAATACTTAGAGTGGCTGTTTAGATGATGATCGGTCAATTTTCCGAGGGTCAAATCAAACAAAACCTGAAGTGACCAATTTTTTATTGTATGGCGTAAAAATTCTCTTCAAGAAAAAAACATTTTGGAAAATATGCAAGACTTAGAAATAGGAGTTGTTGATCTATAATCTACAAAAAGGTTGCAAATATCACGAAATATTGCCCAGGCTCCGACTATACTGCTCCGCTCACTGGTTTTTTTAAATAATCGTTTCTGACCCCATGGAGTATATATATTCGTTTTGAACCGAATTGGCTGTTATTTGATATTTTGGGTTCCTATTATGTATTAAATGTCTGTATCAAAAATTATCAATATTGAACCACTTTTCAGTATAGCCCCCACGATACAACACAGAAAAAAAGCCGACCCGAAATTTTTGATTAAAAGCTTCATCAGCGTTCGACAAAAAGATGTCGATAACATATTTCAAACGTAGTCGGAAATGTTTATCAAACACCAACAATTCACAAAAAAACCATCAACAAACGAGTTTGACCAAAAAAATTATTAAATTTGTTGGACAATTTTTAATAATTTTTTTGTAATATGCCATATTATTTTTTATTACGTTATTACAAAGTACTTTGTTGAATAGATTGTAAAAGATGGATAACAAATATAAGTTTTTATTCGGTATAGAGCTACACATTTAGTTTAAAGCCGTTAAAATACTGAAAATTTGGGGGTATTTTTGTGGGAGAGCTGTAATAATAAGGGTAAAAATCGGCAATTGCTGTTTAAAAGGTTTTGTATCGTACTACAAGAAATTGAATTTGAAATAATAATAATAATTTGATAAACAAGATTGTCAATATGAAAAATATTTTATCGATTAACAAAATAAAATTCAACAAAATTTTTAGTATATATGAGAATTGCTCTATTAAAATATTTTCGAATGGGATTACAATTTTTTTTATCGGCGATTGTAAATATGAACATTATTTTTATCGGCGAAAATTTAATTAAATTTTAATTGGATTTTTGAATTTTTTTATCAAATGGTTACAACTTTTTTTCTGTGAATAAAGATTTCAAGTCTTTTAACCAATTTTGCTGTTTTTTTTTTGGAATTTAATGGGCGGAGAATCTCCCTACCAAAAATGGTCAATATTGGTCCACTTTTTACGGTAGCTCTCATGTAACGGTATCTCCTATTTTGAGTATTGTTAGAACATTTTTAACCGAATCGGCTGTACTTTGATATTTTGGGTTCGTTTCAGTGCGGCCCCTATATTACGGTCATCCTCCAATTTACAGTATGTATGTGGGTTATTGGACATTTTTTAACATGTTAATAAAGGGAAATTTGAAAATAAGTGTATACATAGTAAAACAATATGATGTGATTTTTTAATCCTGGTCGTTCAAATTCTATAATGTTTAAGAATTAAATCACTCAATTTTTATTTATTCATCACATTTATTTGCAATGGTTCTTAGCATGAATTTTATAGAAAATAGTATGAAAACGGAAAAGCTCTCAATTTGTAAACGAATTTCCGTTATAAATCCTTAAAAGTCCTAGAACTATTCAATAAGTGAAATCCTGGCTACGTCCCTGCACTGACATATTTTCCGAATGTTACTAATATTCAGTACATCCTTTCTACTTTTTTGACCAGATTCCCTTCACCGTGGGTACACTTCAATTAAAAATTATTATCTGATTATCACCGAAAATTAAAAGCGTTGTCCTTGACCATAACTGTAAACTCATGAAAGTTTCACAGCGATCAACGCTATATTTCCACCCTCTAGTGTGGTAATAGGTTAATGAATAATATCTGAATACGTAAGCACCAGTAAATATTTAAGTGTAACTTCCACATCCGAATACGTATGACACTATAATTGGTATCAATTTAAAGGTCACCACTCCTCTTTGATATACCATCAACTTTTCTGGTCTATGTCTTTTAAGAGTACGCCATACAATACAAATTTTCACATAAAAGTCAGGGTCAATTTGATCCGCTAAATATTGACCGATCTTTATCTAAATAGTAATGCTCATTCTTTAGCCCGATCCACTTCTCCATAATTGCGGCCTCCGACAAAAGTTAATATTTCATCCCCTAAATATTAACCAATCTTTACCAAAAACGATAGGGGTCTTTATTGGTCAAAACCCATTGTACATGCAAAATTTCGTGAAGAATGGTCCATAACTGTGGACTGTATTGAGTTTACAAATTATAATGGACATAATTATCAGGAAAGTAGCTGTTGCAAACATAAATTTACTGTGAAAAAATTCATTTCGGGGGGACCGGGCCCCAGGGCCCACCTCGTGCTACGTCGTTGAGACGTACGGACATACATATCTAGATAGGGATGTTTTCTGCGGAAGATACAAAAATATTCAGATCCTCTTTGAACCATTTTTGCGTTTCTGGATTTTTTGAAATTTTGTTGTTGTTTCCCGACCACTTTGGAGTACTTAATTTGTAGAAACTATTAATTTACAAAATAAAAACTTCGTTAAGTTAAACCGGACCAACAACTTTTTTACCTTTCAACATGTGGCGTGGATTCAAAATTTCATATGGAAATTATCTCATTGTAAATGGTCTGCTAGTAGATTGGAAAAATAAAAAAAAAAACAGGTTGGGAAAACTGAAACCTTTCGGGACACAAAAAAAGACATACGTGAAAGTGTTCCACATAAATGTTGTTTCATGCTACATGAACCGGGAATGCCAAATTCCCAAGCACTTCTATCGTAGAATGCGGCTACAACCTTAAAAACACCCAAAATAAGTCAGTACTTTTATTTGGGATTAAATAGATAATTTGACCTAAACTGACTACACTAAACTTGACCTAAATAGATAATTTCTTGCATATAAGTATGTCAGCATCCAAAACCCCCCAATTCGAGATGACCATCAAATGCAGAAAATGACCCCTATATGGGTACCATCCTTCTTAAATACTGAGTGAGTTGTTTTTCGGGATGGGAACATTTCAATTCCGTCTCCCGCCAGTAAAACAAGAGGCTAATGTGGTGCAGATTAATCTGCATAACTGTAGAGCAGCAGCTGGTGAGCTGCTTCTCACCCTCTATTTCTAGAATGGCTTGAGCGCCACCAAATACCCGATTTTGACCGAAGGTAAGAACTTGTATTCTAGCCAAAAAAGAACTTAACCTAATGCTTCTTTCTAATTTCAACAATGGTGATATGAAGACAATCACACTAAATATGGGTAACTCGAGACCCCTTATAGTCTCTGCCGTCTATCTCCCCTACGAGGCTCCTGACCCACCCGGTTTTTGTGTACGCCATATAATAGAGGAAATGAGCGGCACAGGTGATATAATCGTCGGATGTGATGCCAACGCACATCATTTCCACTGGGGGAGACAAACTGGGACAAATTAAAAGCCAAAACAGCATCCTCAATCCTAAGTCATAAAGATCTCATAACGGATGAGGATATTGGGGATGCTGTGAACAATGTCACGGATACTCCTTTGAAGAGCTATATGGCTTCATGTTCTTTAACATACCCTGGGATGAGATCTCAGCCAGTATGGTGGTCACAAAACCTTCCATCCTTGAGGAAGGCTGCGAGTAAAGCATATTATAAAGCTAGTAAGACAAAACAGAGTGAAATCAAGGAGGCTAAACGTGAGTTTAGCCTCCGCTGTAACATGCGGATGAACATGTATCAGCCACTTTGCAAGGCATTTTTAGTGCTTGTCTACTCTTATCGTACATACCTAGTCTGGAAAAAGGTAACAGTGACCTTCATCCCGAAGGCCGGAGAGCCGAGTCATACGCTACCAAAGGACTATAGACCGATTATCATCTCTTCCTTTCTAGTCAAGACTTTAGAAAGGTTACTAGACTGTGAAATTAGGAACACTATTGACCCAATTAAAATTAGCAACTCCCAGCATGCCTACATCAAAGGCAAGTTAGTGGAGACAGCCTTACATGAGGTGGTTGCGTTCTAGAGGTTATTCATTCTGCTCCCGTAAGCTTAGGTACTCACTCCTAACGGACTGGATTGATAGAATGCTGGAAAGCTGAATTATTAACTCGTCCTTGGGAGAGAGTTTCGTGAGGAAATCTGCCAACAGAGGCACACCAGAAGGAAGAGTATTATCTTCTCTTCTATGACTTCTGGTGATAAAATGGTCAACATTTTACTGAAAATTAATTTGATAATGTCATGCGAACTGACTATCCTTCAATTTCAACAACAAAATATAGTGCAAAAGAACAGGATCTGCGGTGCACCATTTAATTAAAATGAAACTAAAGTATATATGTGAGCTATATTTAAATCTGAACCTATTTCAAACTAAACAAGAAGCATTCTAGACCAAATTCCACACCCACTGCTAAATTACGTAAAGCTCTTCCGGGCACCATTTACAACTATATCTAAATCTGAACCTCTTTCCACGACACTTCACGGATGTCAACCTATGGTAACTTCAATACGCTTTGCACAATTTTAACTCAATCGGACAAATATGGACAGTATGGTGATCCATTTACATATGGGAGCTAAATCTGAACCAATTTCAACAAAACTTCGTATACATCAACCAGGACCTACTTCAGTACTCTGTGCAAAAATTTGTCTCATTCGGACAAATATTGGCAGAATGGTGCTCTATTTACATTAAACCGTATGAAACTATATATTGGACCAAATCTTAA
>NW_026879308.1:0-27040 GCF_032173495.1 Musca vetustissima
GTCTTGTTTTGCAGACCAAAGACTTCAAGCATGTCCTCTGTCGAGAAGTCGCTGCCCCAACCTCTAACGAAGACCGTAGCTTTTTGTAGGTGAGGGATGTCTCTTTTCCTCACAAGCTTTAATTTTATTGCCTCGTCCGTGGTGGCAATACTTGCTACTAAATTCTTGAGGACCTCTATGCTCTTTGAGGACTCGAACTCCAGCATTAAGAAATCCCCTTTGAATTCGCAGCTGTTTAGATCTATGGGCTCTCCTCCTTGCCGCAGGTGCTCCATGATCTTTTTGTTGACCGCATTCATCACCTCATCGTGCGTCTCCTTTTTTAGTTTACCGGATGCGCTACGTTCGTCGATTACTGCATAGCAGAGCTCGTCCCTGTAACGCTTTCTGGCAACCTTTGCATAAGATGGCGGCTCCTTACCGATTGTTGCTACTGCCTTCCTCTTACGAGAAGGCCGGGCGTTCCTTTTGGAATTCCCAGTCTTCTCGGAAGATTTCGGTGTAGCGCCCGTCAACTCGATATTAGAGCCAGCTTCGCCACCCTCACTCGATGGATTCTGTGGACAGCCTCCTTGACTAGGGGTCGTGCTTAGCCTTCTCTTGCTATCGGTCGACGTGAAGCTCTTTTTCTTCTTTGCAGGTTTGGCATTGGTCTGCTCCTCTGGAGACCTAATCCTCTTCGCCGCTTCCGAGGAAGTGGAGGGAAGGTCAGGCTTGTCCTTCAGGGCATCCCGTTCCTGCTTGATTTTGTTCCTCCGGTTCATCCTGGCCAGTTTTCGCCTTTGTGCCCCAGATAACTGCTTTCTTTTTGTTGTGAGCTTAGCAATGTCCTTGCTCACTTCTTCCACCATCCTATCGGCCTCTTCTCTCTTCCGGCATTCTAGGACGGTTATATCGGTCTTACCTTCTTGGTCAGACCCGGAGTTAGAATTCGAGTCCCCACCTGCCTCTGAAGGCTGGGTCAGGCTTTCGCCTCCCCGGTGGTGACTGAAGTCTACCTTATTTGTGCCTGCTGGCTGAGTGCTTGTAGCAATACCCTCGACTACAGATGCCAAAGCACCCACATCTGTAGGAGATTTTTGCTCACGATCGCTGGATGACGACGGGGCGTGACTCGTGGGCAGATCAACGACACCCGCCGGTACTGAGTTATTTAGGCTCTGCACCGTAACTTTTATTCTTTCTTCTTTACTTTCCATCTTTTGTTTTTTGTTTTAGGGTACTGAATTGAGTCTAGAGTGATGAGTATTAAGTTTCGGGAATATCGGTTCAGATATAGCTCCCATATATATTTTCGTCCGATTTTATGTAAATGGTGCACCAAAGTCCCTATATATCCTTGGATTTGCACGAAACTTGGTATAGCGTACTGAATTGAGTCTAGAATGATGTGTGGTAAGTTTCGGAAAAATCGGTTCGGATTTCGATATAGCTCCCACATATAGATATATATTCGTCCGATTTTACATAAATGGTGCACCAAACTCCTAATGTTTGTCCGATTAGCAGGAAATTTTGCTCAACGTATCAAAATGAGACTTGAATGACGTTATTGCATTTTGTTGAAATTGATGCAAATGCAGACATAGTTTCCAAATACTCATCGTGTGTCTGATTGGGATTAAATTTTTAACAGTGCAGATTACTGCAAAACATTTTTCTGCGAGAACTGCAAAATGTTGTGTCAATCGAACATCCTTTGGGTGTTTTCGGTGCACTATTTATATAAAATCGAACGAAAACCAATTTGTGAGCTTGATCTAAATCTGAACCAACTTTGCAAATTCCAATATGGTTTTTCCTTGAGTGAAATAAATTATCTTTGCGAAATTGCATCTCATTTGGATCGAACATATAATTTGGCTCAGAAAGTAATTCTATGTATGTATATCCTCACAAGTCTCTATAATTTTCTTTTGAATGTTATATATAACACAATATCATGTATTACAGTGTGGTGATGGGTTCAAAAACCACTGTGCTCCTCTTGCTCTCCCTCAACACATACAATACATTCTTCACTGTCAATTGGTCCAAAATGGGCTATTTGAGTCGGTCTATTTGTTCTTCATGGTCACAAAACGTTGTAGTTTACCACCCAAATGGTGGCGGAGCAACGAAACTACGATTTCGGTAAATAGACTGTATTGCCTCATTTATTATACGACATTGTGGTGTCACATTTGGGTGTTAATAATGTCAAACTGTGTCGGACAGAATGTGTGTGCGTATGTTATTCTAAGCAGTGGAGTGCGGGAAGCTGGGATGTTTTCATTTCCATAACCGAATTCCACTTGTTGTTGTCGTTGATTGTTTTCTTATGTTAATCATTATTTATTTTCCGTTTCTTTATCGATGATATTTTATTATTTTAATTGTGTGTGTGCTTTTCCAAACTCCAATTCATTTGTCAAAAAAAGTAGAGTTTGATTTTTTCTTTTTCTTCGTGGTCGTCTTTTTTGTTTTCTCTAATAGAATAAATGTTTATTTTAGACAAAAAGGGTATCAGAAAAGATAACAAAAGCGAGAATGATTTTGTGTTTTAGTTATTAATTAGTATTAAAAGCAGTAGAGTCCGCATCTCCAACTTGGGTGGCATTCGTAATGAAGCCATTAATATGCGGAAACAGTGAAGAACAGGTACCACAACCAACAGTTGTTTTTTTCTGGCGGTGAGGTAAGAGTGACAGGTATTTTGATGGCTATTCAGGGTTCTGTGTGTGTGGGTACAAAAATATGTTCTTACATTGCTATTAACCTATTTGGAATATTTGGAGTAACCAATATTTTATTTCACCATGTTAAGAAAAAATCAATTTACTTGTCTGCCAATGCCACCTAACAGAAAAGTTCGTCTACTTAATCCGCTAGCTTTGTTTCCTAATCCATGCCGTGACAAATTCATTAATTTTATCGTGTTTTTTGCATTCTGCACTGCGCTGAAGAAAAAAAACATTGGTGTTAACATAAAAAGACTGTCACCATTTTTGTGAAATTTATTTGTTCAACATTTTGTGTTCCTGTGTGGGGTATTCACTGGCATACGTTGTGATTTCATTACGATGGCGAGTTTTTGCTGCTGTTGTTGTTGTTTCTCACTACACAGTTCACATTGTGATTTCCATTGGTGGCTCAATTTGGCACGTACTAGACACACACAAACACACACACTCTGTGATTTCATTTGATCTAATAAACTGTAAAACAAGATTTTATATCAGCCAACACATGTTGCGATAATCAAGAATCAATGAACAGGTAGATTTAATACTTGTTAACACTTTTATTAGCCAGAAAGCAATTCAGAGCCGCAAAAAAACATCAACAACAACACGAAACAAATCAACTACAATATTCATGTCTACATCAAAATGAGAAATCCCACTTGAAATTTGTCTTTCAGCGTATTTGAGCGGCGAGGTGGTGGCAAGCAGATGGATGGTTGGATGGATATACGAACATAGGTGTATGTACGAGTAGTACTAGTATTGTTGCAACGAAAGTTGCAAGTTGCCATCAAGTTATTGTATTTTATGTCTAGTGTGAGTATTTGACCAGTCACCACCACGGCAATGGCAAATTTGGTAACAAGTTTTTGCATTTCCGTTAGCTGAGCTGCCTAATAGGCTAATTAATTATAGTAATAGTGAAAATCAAGTTTATAACAAATAGATGTGAACATTAATGTGATCAACAGTAACAAAAATCAGGACTGGTAAAAATGGGATATTTAATTCTAAGAAAAAAATATTAAGATACTCTATACTCTATTACTGTACAATTTATGGAAGAAGACTTTCTGTTTTCCTTTAAGGGGATCTCCCCCATTCTCGATTTTAAATTTTCAAGATTTACTCATATATATAGAAAATTTAAACCAGTAAGGAAAGTAGAAAGGTCGGACTGGGTCGCTATATGTGACACCCTTCACCACCTTGGATATAATGTACATATGTATCCTAACAGACGTCGCTTTTCGAAGGAACATTGACATGACGTTCAATTTCAACATAAATATAGGAAGTGATAGTAATGTGGTAAACCCATTTGTTTTTAGATTGTCAAATTTTTATTTTTTATCCGATTAAATTGAAATAGTACACTTAAATGTTACATGTGTTGTATTTCCATGTACCAATGTGGAAACAATATAACACTATCAATTAAAAGTGATTTTAAAAACCAGTGAGCGGAGCAGTATAGTCGGACGGGGCCGACCATACGATACCTTACACAACTTCCATGAAAATCTAACTTTCTGCTGTTCTATATTCTGAGATTGGGCCATATTTCGCTTTTGACTGGCTAGAGGTCAGCAAATGTTGTAATAATCAGTACAGCCCCTCTAATTACTTGTCCAGATTCCCTTCACCGTGGGTTGTGTTGTGATGTTCGACTTTCGACTCGAGAAGTACAAATAATTAAGTTTTCGGTCCACTTCATCCGAACAATTATTATCCGATCATCACCTAACATTTTAGGCGTTGTCCTTGACCATAACTAGAACCTCATGGAACATTTCAAAGCGATCAGCGCTATATTTCCACCCTCCAGTGTGGTAATAGGTTACTAAATAATATATGAATACGAAAAACCTGTAAATATTTAAGTGTAACTCCTGCATCCGAGTACCTACGACTATATCATCGGTATCAATTTAAAGGTCAACCACTACTCTTGCATATACTATCAACTACTCGGGTCTATGTCCTTCAGTGGTAAATATATACGCTATAGAATACAAATTTTGTAATTTTTCACACAAAAGTTAGGGTCCATTTGACCCCCTAAATATTGACCGATCTTTATCAAAACAGGCATGCTTATTCATTGGCCCGAACCCCTTCTCCATGCACAAATTTGCGGTGTTTGGGCCATAATTGCAGCCTCTGGAGCGACCAGAAAAACCGACAAAAATAATGTTTTTGGTCCATTTCATCCCCTAAATATTAACCGATCTTTTCCAAAAACAGTAGGGGTCTTCATTGGCCAGAACCCATCCTACATGTAAAATTTCGTGAAGATTGGTCCATAACTTTGGCCTGTATCGTGTTTACAAATTATAATGGACAGACAGACGGACGGACGGCACACATGTATAGATCGACTCAGCTATTCGAGATATGACGATCGGTATATTTAAAGGTGGGTCTAGGACCAATATTTCGCGGCGTTACAAACTTATCTGTTTGCCAACACTATCCTTCTCCAAATTTCAAAACTGATGTCATTAGTTTTATTTATGGCGGTACCAAGGTATATAAAATCTTTGACTACCTCGATGCTGTAGTTCTCAAGTTCTACAGTTGGTCCGAGTCTACTGGAGGTCTTGCGCGTTGATACCATCAGCTTGGTCTTCTCGCCGTTTACTACCAGACCCACCAGCCGACCCATTATGTCGATGTCATTGGCGTAGGCGAGTAACTGGTGTTGTTTGGTGTACAGAGTGTCATTTCTGTTCACCTTTCCCTCTCGTATGATCTTTTCCAGCAGGGTGTTAAAAAGATCACACGACAAACTGTCACCTTGTCTGAATCATCGTTCAGTAATAAAGAGCTCCTAGAGGTCCTTTCCAACTTTAACTGCTGATCTTGTGCCAGTTAAAGTTATCCTGCATAGCCGTAATAATTTTGCAGGAATGCCAAACGCAGAACGGATAGGGCTGTCGAATGCGGCTTTATAGTCGACGAATAGGTGGAATGTGTCGATGTGTTTTTCGTGGGGTTTTTTCCAGGATTTAGCGCAGAATGAAAATCTGGTCAATGGTGGATTTGCCAGGTCTCAAGGCGCATTGGTATGGTCCAATAATATCATTGACCATTGACTTCAGTCGTTCACACAGTACGCTGGATAGCACTTTATAAGCGATGGGAAGGAGACTTATACCTCTATAGTTGGCACATATCGTCTTGTCTCCTTTTTTGTGCACGGGACACAAGAAGCTGAGGTTCCAATCATTGGGCATGCATTCTTCTAGCCAAATTGTACTAATCAGCTGGTGCATGCTCCTTACCAGGATCTGACAATCAGTCTTGAATAGTTCGGCTTGTAACCCATCGGTACCTGCTGCTCTTCACCTGATTGGTTGCTATTCTGACTTCATCTTGGCTAGGAGGTATACACTCTATACCGTCATCTCTTATTGGTTCTGGGGTATCCACTTCACTGCTTCTATTTGATACCAGAAGTTTTTCAAAATTATCCTTCCAGATCCTCAGCATACTGTCTGTATCTGTCACCAGGTTTCCTTCTTCATCTCTACAGGAGGATGTGCCTGCACCAAAGCCCTCGGTTTGGTGTTTTACCCGTTGGTCCCGTTCGGACTTCATTCTGACTCCTGTATATCTCGTTTTGCTTCTATATTATTATCGGGGCAAGGGGTGATTTCGTCAAGCAGTTTGTAAGTTGAGCGGAGTAGGCCTCTGCTCCCTGTTGTGTTTGCAGCTTTTCGGCGTCAAATTTCCGTGTTACCTTAGATGGCACCTTTACTGCTACATTAAGACGGGTGCGTACCTTGGCTGCCACAAGGTAATGGTCCGAATCGATATTCTCTCCCCGGATTGATCGGACGTCTAAAATACTGAATGAATGCCTTCCGTTTATCACAACATGATCGTTTTGATTTCTCGTTGTTCGATCGGGAGAAATCCCTTCCAATTTTTACATTAAAATCTCCTAGAAGAATTTTGATGTCATGGCCAGTGCAACGGCCATATGCTGTTTCTAGGCGCTCGTAAAATATGTCTTTGGTGTATTCATGTTTATCTTCGGTCGGAGCATGGGCGCAAATGAGAACTTCACTTTTATACGGATTATAGCAATTCGCTATCTACTGGAGTGAATCTGGAGACGAGGTTTTTTATTCTCCTGTTAACCCTAAATCCGCAGCCAAATTCATGTCTCGTTTCATGGCAGCTACAATACAGGGCGTAATCATCTGATATA
This sequence comes from Musca vetustissima, assembly GCF_032173495.1. Lineage (NCBI taxonomy): Eukaryota > Metazoa > Arthropoda > Insecta > Diptera > Muscidae > Musca > Musca vetustissima. The sequence goes on from NW_026879308.1 coordinate 6,946, forward strand.
CTTATGCCAGCCCCTTTCCATCGCATTTACTTTAAGGCAATAATATCGGCTTTGTACTTCTTGAGTACATCCGCCAAAGCGAACACTGCGCTTGTTCTGTACAACGTGCTAAAATCTGACTGAGTGAAAATGAGTTTTGATCCCTTTTTTCAGTCTCAGACAATACCAAGCACTCCCCATTGGAAATATTAGTATAGCTCAATTAGGTAATGGCGACACATATTATTTGGTAACTTTCTTAGGTTTTTAATATAACGTCCCTTAAACCCTTTGTAGATATACCTTAAATTTTGTCTATAATACCCATCACAGTGTTCAAGCCCAAAAACAATGTTAATACTTTCCAAAATCTTAGTCTTTCCATCATATCTAACCTCCTTATTTCATATTTTTTCCAACCTTATTCTTTTACCAATCGTTACGAATCCATCATAGGAATCATCTCTATTTTTTTCTAAAAAATAAAAGCTTCACATATGGAACGTCATCTGTTGGGCGTTAAAGTCAATAAAGTCGATCACCACCTGAATAACCCACAAAAAATAAACAGCATTTCTATTACCATCAAAAAAGTCCATAACGTCCAACCATAGCGCACATGTGTAGGTGTAAGTCACGTGACTAAAACATTATTGTTACTTTTTATTTCCTGTTGTTATTGCAACAACAAAATATAAACGCAGGACCTCGGGGAGATACAATTGTTTATCTTTAATGAACCTTCTTTACTTTGTACAATTGGTCTGGATGGCAGACACGCAATTGCCGGTTATTTAATTTTCATATTTATGTTGTTGTTGTTAATGCCACCACGCCAATGCAAAAGGTGGAGCAAATACAAATAAATAAACCAATCCTTGTGTATGTGTGCTTTTCTCTTCCTTGTTAACGATTTTGATGTTGGGCGCCATTTAGGCAAATGTGTTTGATGTCTGCGAAGTGTACATAAAAATTAATAATAAACGATTTGTGCGTAATAACAATAATTTATCAATACAAATTATTACGTTTCACTTTTGTACTGCGTTTTCTGCTTGAATAGAGGTGGGATTTTAGATATGGTTAGAAAATATTGTTGCATGCAATTGCCAAAGTGGTTTGGTTATGTTGCATTTTTATTATTTATGAAAAAATGTATAGCATTGAAGTAATATATTCAGCAAATTTATATGAAATCCAATCTCAAGTTTCTTTTTGTTTGCAAAGTATGAATAAAATTGGAAACTCCGAACATCATATATGATATGTATAAGTTTTCTCTTCAAGAATGTATTAATTTAATAAGGAAGTAGCTTAAGGCATAAGTTTGGAATTAATTTTAGGTTATTGAAATTTGAAAATACGGTGGCTGCTATAAATATGTTTGGTCTAATTATGAAAATTCGAATAGTTGACATCAACAATAGGTTTATCACATAGGTAAATCTGTCGGTGATTACAATATGCGACAAGATTTTGGAGGGTGGAATGTTCCTATTGGAAACGAAAGACGTTGGCAGGAATATGAAAATCCAGAATGAACCAGTAAGGAAAGTCTTCACCACTTTGGGTATATTCTACATATGTAACCCCACAGACGTCGCCTTTTCGAAGGAACATTGGCGTACAATTGAACGAACTTAAATATGTGATCTTAATCTATATGTAAACCGACTAACATCAATTTTGTAAATCGATTTAAAGTTTACAATCAATATGAATAGGTCGAAATTATATATGGAAGCAATGCTACATCTAAACCTGAACCGATTCCAAGGAAACTTTCCAGATATTAATTTATGTTGACTTCACTACGTTGTGTCTATCGGCTTAGCTATAGGTTTTAAGCGTACCATTTACTTCTAATCTGACGCAAATATATAGAAGGTATATGTAAATCTGAACCGACTTTCACGAAACTTATCACACATCATTCTAGCTCTAATTCAGTACGCTATGCCAAATTTCGTGCAAATCGAAGAACACAAAGGGACTTTGGTGCACTATTTACCTAAAATCGGACGAAAATATATATGGGAACTATATCTAAATCTGAACCGATTTTTATGAAACTTAACACAAGTGATTCTATGCACATTCTCAAAAGGAACCATGTATCTATCTCGTTTTCTTTTGCCTGTTACAAACATAATACCCTGTACCACAGTGTAGTGAAGGGTAAAGTCCAATGAGAATTTTTTTCTGTAGAACATTTTGTCCATGAAAGTTGGTTCGTTATGAGTCCCTTTCGTCCTTAATTTATTGAACCGGTCTCCAATTATCAAAAGTTGCGATTTTTCACTTTATATACCATACTTTGATATACCATTTGTATAAAATCGAGAAAAATTATGTGTTGGAGCTGTATGTAAATTTTGACCTATTTGAGCAACCATGGCATACATCATGTAGTATGTTGCAACATAGTGCGCTGTCCATAATTTTATATCGTTAGTAGACACCTTTATTAGTTGGTGCGCCAATTGCATGAACCCGGGCGAAAATATATTGGGGTTATTTATATCTGCATCTGAATATATTTTACAGAATCCAATACTCCAATTTGGTTCGCTGTGGAGAAATTCGTCCCAATCGGAAAAAAATTAGTTATTTGGTACACTATTTAGATGAAATCGGATGGAAACATATGGAAACTATATCTATATCTCAACCGTTTTCAACAACACTTCACAGACATCAAACTGGACTTAATTCAGCACATTGTGAAAAATTTTTTGTCAATCCGACACATATTGGGAGTCTGATGCACCATTTACATAAAATCCGATGATACTATACATGGGAGTTATATCTAAATTGACAACCATTTAAACAGAACTTCAAGGTCGCTAAACTGTACTTAGTTCCGTATACTGCGCAAAATGTTTTTATACCCTACACAAATATGTTGTCAGGGTATTATAGCTTTATGCCCCAAGGGTTTGTAACGCCGCGAAATATTGGTCCTAGACCTACCTTTAAGTATACCGATCGTCATATCTCGACTAGCTGAGTCTATCGAGACATGTGTGTCCGTCCGTCCGTCTGTCCATTATAATTTGTAAACACTATACAGGCCACAGTTATGGACCAATCTTCACGAAATTTTGCATGTAGGATGGGTTCTGCCCAATGAAGACCCCTATTGTTTTTGGTAAAGATCGGTTAATAATTAGGTGATGAAATGGACCAAATACTTAATTTGTGTCGATTTTTCTGGTCGCTCCAGAGGACGCAATTATGGCCCAAACATTTCAAATTTTTACATGAAGAAGGGGATTGGGCCAAAAAATAAACATGCCTGTTTTGAAAAATATCGGTAAGTATTTAGAGGGTCAAATAGACCCTGACTTTTGTGTAAAAAATTACAAAATTTGTATTCTACAGCGTATATATTTACTCCTGAAGGACATAGAGCCGAGAAGTTAATAGTTTATCCAAGAGGAGTGATTGGCCTTTAAATTGATACCAATTATATTGTCGTATGTACACGGATGTGGGAGCTATACGTAAATATTTACAGGTACTTACGTATACAGATATTATTTAATAAACCATTACCACACTAGAGGGCGTAAATGTAGCGCGGATCGCTTTGAAATGTTCCATGAGGTTCCAGTTATGGTCAAGAACAACGCCTATAATTTTCGGGGATGATCAGATAAGTGAAAGTGGTCGAAAACTTATTTTTTGTGTTTTTTTTTTCGATTCGATCTATAGGTTACAATTATAAGCCGAACATCACAACACAACCCACGTAGAAGGGAATGTGGACAAATAATTAGAAGGGCTGTACTGAATATTGGTAATATTCGGAAAATATGTCAGTGTAAGGAAGAGGTGCTGTTGACCTCTAATCAGTAAAAAGGGTGCAACTATCACGAAATATTAACCAGGCTCGGAATAAAAATCCGCAAAAAAATAAAGTTCTGTGGTAGTTGTGTAGGATATCGGTCACTGGTTCCAATATACAAATAGTGGGAGTTTGGTTTTGTCTAAATCTTAACCAATTTCAACATAATTTCACAGACCTCAAACTCTATATAATTCAGTTCGCCATGCAAAATTAGCTTCCAATCGGAGAAATATTGGGAGTTTTGTGGACCATTTACATAAAATCGGATGAAACTATATATGGGAGCTATATCCAATTCTGAACCGACAAACGAACAACAAAACTTCACAGACATCAAACTATGACTTCACACACATCAAACCTTAATTCAGTTCGCGGTGCAAAACTTTGTAGTTTGGTGCACCATTTAGGTAAAACCAGACGAAAATATATGTATGGGTTAGTCCTTGGACCAAATTAGTGACTTGCGCCAAATGATTACGTCAAATCTCCGAACTTTGACATATGGCGAATTATTCTTCATCTTTCATCTCCAATATGAATTCTTCAACCCGAAAATATTATGGCACACTGATATTAATCAATTTAGTTTCATGTAGAAATATGTATTAGATTTTCGATCTTTCAAACCAATGTAATATCAACCAATGAGCGAAGCAGTATAGTCGGACTGGGCAGTATAGGCTGGACTTTAACTTTAGGCTGGAACAAGGCAGACATCACTCTAGGCTCAAGTCAGTACGTTATGCGAAATTTCGTGCAAATCGAAGGACATATAGGCACTTTGGTGCACCATTTACATGAAATCGGACGAAACAATCGAAAGATATATGGGGACTTTGGAGCACCATTTACAAGAAATCGGACGAAACTATATATGAGAGCTATATCTAAATCTGGACCGATTCTCACGAAACTTGGCAGACATCATTCTAGACCTAAATAATTAGGCTGTACCAAATTTCGTGCAAATCGGAAGATATATAGGGACTTTGGGCACCATTTACATAAAATCGGACGAAACTATATATGGGAGATATATCTACATCAGGACCGATTTTCATGAAACTTGGCAGACATCATTCTAGGCTAAATTAAGTACGTTATGCCAAATTTCGTGCAAATCGAAAGATATATAGAGACTTTGGTGCACCATTTACATGAAATCGGACGAAACTATATATGGGAGCTATATCTAAATCTGGACCGATTTTCACGAAACTTGGCAGACATCTTTCTAGGCTCAATTCAGTACGTTATGCCAAATGTCGTGCAAATCGAAAGATATATAGGGACTTTGGGGCACAATTTACATGAAATCGGACGAAACTATATATGGGAGCTATGTCTAAATTTGGACCGATTTTCTCGAAACTTGACAGAAATCATTCTAGGCTCAATTCAGTACGTAAATCGAAGGATATATAGGGACTTTGGGGCACCATTTACATGAAATCGGACGAAACTATATATGGGAGCTATATCTAAATTTGGACCGATTTTCTCGAAAGTTGGCAGACATAATTCTAGGCTCAATTCAGTACGTTATACCAAATTTGGTGCAAATCGAAAGATATATAGGGACTTTGGGGCACCATTTATTTGAAATCGGACGAAACTATATATGGGAGCTATATCTAAATCTGGACCGATTTTCACGAAACTTGGCAGAAATCATTCTAGCCTCAATTCAATACGTTATGCCAAATTTCGTGCAAATCGAAGGATATATAGGGACTTTGGGGCACCATTTACATGAAATCGGACGAAACTATATATGGGAGCTATATCTAAATTTGGACCGATTTTCTCGAAACTTGGCAGACATCATTCTAGACCTAAATGATTAGGCTGTACCAAATTTCGTCCAAATCGAAAGATATATAGGGACCGTTTACATTAAATCGGTTAAATATATATATGTGAGCTATATCTAAATCTGAACCGATTTTTCCCAATTTCAATAGGGTTCGTCCTTGGGCCGAATAAGTGACCTATGCCAAATTTCATCCAATTCGGATCATAAATGCGATCTGTACTTTGTTTACAATTTAACATGGACAGACAGACAGACAGACAGACGGACGGACGGACATGCATAAATCGACTTAGAAAGTGATTCTATGCATATTCTCAAAAGGAACCATGGGTCTATCTCGATTATTTTTGCCTGTTACAAACATATGCACAAAGACATAATACCCTGTACCACAGTGTGATGAAGGGTATAAATACGGATTTTTTGCCCATCAACACTCACAATTATAAGGGTCATCTTGAAACATCGTCCACAATTTGCTATATTTTTTAGCGATCGGCGATATTTAGATTTAAATGAGCTGGACATCGATTAAAACCCTGGAACGAAAAATTGAGCTAAGCAACCTCAACCTCTATTCTTTAATATATACTTCTCCGGATTATGTTTTACGAGGTCCAATATTTCGTGGCTTTAAAATACTTGGAGGTAACATTGCAGACTATTGGGGCCACACAATGGTATAATGCTCACACAATATACTTTTTATTAAAATCATATTAATACTCTAGTATCGGGATATCAACTAGTGCACCAAACATCTACAACATTTCATCAACTATCACAAACAGATACCACACAACCACCGGAGATGTGCTCATTTTACTCCCCCTCCAGTGCAGCTTACCTGACAATGACTCATTTAGTTTGAATGCAATTGAAACCAGGGTGAATCAAGTAATCTTCAAGTATGGCTCTACAGAGGTGGCAGATTAGACCACCATACAAAACACAACAAAAATAGTTAATCATTGTCTATGGCAAATTAATCAAAGATCCACCACCACCATTCGAAAAACTTGACTACGTCTGGCCAATTCATAGGGGTCGTTTTAACGTCACTCTCATTTATCCCGCTGAACAGTTGGCAGGATCTGAAGCCATACCGTCTAGTATGAAATGCAATTTTAATATTCATCGGATGGTGAAAACATTTAGCTTGTTATATTTTTAATTTACAATAGAATATTACATGTTGAAGTTGTATCCTGGCCATATGGTCGTTTACGCAAAGAAGGTGGTAGTGAATTACGTGTTTTGCTACATTTTTACAACAACATCAGCAGCAATCTATCACAAATTTTAGGATGGGTGCATAAAATTAACTTCGGAAATTGTATTAAAAACAAAACGCAGCAAAACAAATCTAAACAAAAAGTGGAAATGAAATCCTCGATTCACTTCCTTATCAGCAAATACAAAAATATCCAGGTAACAATTAAAGCGTTCAGGAAAGTTTTTTCGATGCCGGCATGTTAACGATGATGGTGGTGGTTGTTGTTGACCCAACTACACGTCATATGGCGTCAAAGGTAGTCGAAATATTTGTGTTGTGTGCGTTGTGTCCAAATTGTTTTCTTTGTACTCGAAATTAGCGTATCATGATTAATTACAATTGTATCCATGTTTGTTTGTGGATACCAAACATATATTTTTGGGTTGTAAACCTTTCTTTTCACTTTTTTTTTTTTGTATTTTCGCAGCATCACTTTTAGTCGGGATTATTTTGGTGGTAATATGAATTTTCACTTTGTAATCGCCATGAAGCAATAATTTTAAAATTTTTGACGTTTTTTTGAGAGTTTTTGGTTTATTTGAAGATGATTTTGTTTTGTTGTTTGGTAATAAAATCAACCCAAAACATTTGTTTAATTGCCTTATTTAGTTATGGTTTGAATTAAAAGGTTATCATGAAAGTTACACGCTGAATGCAGTCAGAGGATATTAAAATTAAATAAAACAAAATAGCAATTTTTTGGTGTGAAATAATCCTTTGGGATTTAGGATTTTTTTTTTTTTTTGTTTTAGAACAATCAACCACATGTGCATATCCAATTTTTTTAATAAAAACCAGAATGTTATTCCAGATGATAAAAAATATAAACACGAAACCTAAATCTAAATCTAATCAATTTAAATCGTCAATATTTCACTTTTTGGGAAAAATGACTTTTAAAATAATTCTGTATTATGTAAAAAACCTTAAAATAAACATCGTGAAGTTCGACCTGGACTTTTTACTTCCTCCATCAAATTAAATTTCTTAAATTAGTCGAAACCTTTATTTGGGACTATTAAATTGCAAACTATCTCATAGTAAGCCGTTTAAGCTCTATTCGATTCAAAAGGGGGCTAAGACCGATTATGCCACGGTTGCTCAATTAGGTCCATATTTACATATAGCCCCACATACATTATTTTGCCCGATTGACATGCAATCTATCATAGATTTCATGGGTTGTGTGTGGTTTTTTAATTGGTGTGTATGTAGATCACACCATTACTTTCGCACGATTCCATTTTAATGGTCCTCTAAAGATTATATGTCTGTTCTTTCTACAGGGTGTTGTATATGTTCGCATGCCGTGTATGTATCTAATGTGGTAATGGTTCCTACTTTTGAGCTTTCCTTACTGGTTAAAATTTTTGTCAAATTCAAAGTGCCAAGTTAAAGACACTTCATTGATATAATTTGACAGAAACATAAAAATAATTAATATATACTCCATTGTCATTTTTCACTCAGAAGTCTGGGTCTATTTGTCCCGCTAAATATTAACCGATTACTATGAAAAGAGTCATTCTTAATCCGTTAAGTGCCAAGTTAAAGACACTTCATTGATATAATTTGACAGAAACATAAAAATAATTAATATATACTCCATTGTCATTTTTCACTCATATTGTCCCGCTAAATATTAACCGATTACTATGAAAAGAGCCATTCTTAATCCGTGTGAAACAAAAAATAGCATAAAGTTTTTGGTCCATTTCATCAGCTAAATATTAACCAATAGGGGTGTACTTTGGTAAAAACTGGAATTACATGCAATATTTCGTAACGAATGGTCCATAGCTGTGGTCTGTACTGTGTTTACAAATAATAGACAGAAGGACTGCCACACTTAGCTAGGTCGACTTAGCCAGTCGAGATATACAGATCGGTATGCTAAAAGGTGAGCCTATTACCAATATTTCGTGATGTAACAAGACTTGTGCCACATTAAGCTATAATTCCTTTTCTACAACGTTGTGTAGGGTATAAAAACCGAAAATATATTTCTCACCCTCCAAGAACCCTCAATTCGTTAATGAAATGCCGCAAAACTATTTAAAATATCGAAAATGAGCCAAAAGTTTTATATGAGGGCGATGTCAATACATCGATAATTTCACCCACCATGAACGGATAATTATAAATTACTGTCCATTCGTTCGCAAAATGCTGCTACCACCTTAAAATATCGAAAATGTGATGATAACCTAAAGATTTTGTAAATACAATTTTTTTCCTCCAAAAAAAATTGTCCACCACCTATAAAAACCAAATGCAAATTCGTGCCATTTCGTTAACAAAATGCATTAAAAAACTTCCGAAAATGGGAGAATAACATATATAAAGGGACTACGATGAAACGTGGACTCGCATCGACAATTTTCTTTAACGAGTTTTCACCAACCATTAAAGCAGAACGCCAAATTACAGCCACGTCATTTATCATTCAAAATAACAAAAATGGGAATAAGTTCAATATTTTCAAAATGATCTGAAAATATGTTTATAACCATCAAAACCTAACTAAGTCGAATTACAGCCGCCTTGATTGAAAATGCTGTTAACAGCTTCGAACTACTGTATATTGGTCGGGATTATGAATAATTATTTCAATATCCAAGAACTCGGAATACTCAATTGACTCAAAAGGATTGACTCAAAAGTTTGCACAGCATATTGAAGATAGTATAGCCTTACGTTTGAAAAAGATCGTTGAAATCGATTCAGATTTAAATATAGTTCCCATATATAGTTACGTCCGATTTTAAGTAATTGGTGCACCAAAGACCGAAAGTCAGGCCGAGTGACACAAAATTTTGCACAACGTACTGAAGTTAGTGTAGTCTAACGTGTGACAAGTTTTGTTGAAATGGGTTCGGATGTTAATCTAGTTCATATATATTTTGATGCGATTTTAAGTAAATGATGCACCAATAGAATGATGTATTTACGTTTTGTAGAAATGCAGAGATAGACCCATTTCATGTTTGAGATTTCCCTTAAATCGATTTGTCTAATTTTGTCCAATTGTAAACAAACGACTTCCAAATGAACCAGTAAGGAAAGTAGTAAAGTCGGACGGGGCCGACTATATGATACCCTTCACCACTTTGGGTATATTCAACCGATGAATCATAACAGACGTCGTATTTTTGAAGATCACTAACATGAAAATCGATCCATAAACATGCCATTCTGCAACCTATACTAAATTGGTCAGATATATAAGCTATATCTAAACCTGAACCGATTTCAGGAAACTTAACACACATCTAGACCTAATGCATTACGCTGTGCCAAATTCCGTGCTTAAATCGACTCAAAAAGTGATTCTATGCATATTCTCAAAAGGAAACATACGTCTATATCGTTTCCTTTTGCCTGTTACAAACATATGCACAAAGACATAATACCCTGTACCACAGTGTGGGTACAGGGTATTATGTACACTCAGGGATGGTCCGTATGACGAATTTTTAGGTTTTCGACTGTCAAAAAGGTGTAAACTTCGAAAACGTCATATATCTGTATAAAATGTAGTAAATGTAGAAAACGTCATTTATTCGAATATTATTACCATATACCGTTATTTTCAAAAATACATATTATTTTTACATATATCTGTCTGTTCCTTACTAGAACTAATACAAAATTCTAAACTTTTTCGAGAAAAATTTTTTGAAATTTTATATGGATTTCAGTAAAGCATACGTAATTTCCAAATTCATTAATGGAAATAGGTATTTTGTCAAAAACCTAATGGTTTTGGGTGGGTTTCCGACGTTTCTGACGTATGTAATATACGTCGAAAATGTATGTCATTTACGTCACTGTTTCTGACGGACCATCTCTGTGTACACTTATATGGGGGCTACCAGAAAAAATTTACCAATATTTATTATTTATAGTGGAGAGATTTGCTACCTAATAAGAACTCGACGTACTAAATTACAGTCAATTCGGTCGAAAAATACGATCAGAACCCCCAAAATACCAAAAATTTGGGAGCACCGTTATATGGGGACTACCAGAAAAACTGGAACTATATTTATAATTTTTAGTGGAGTAATTTGGTACCCAATAAGAACCTAATGTACAAAAGTTCAGAGAATTCAGTAATAAAACGAGCCCAAGAACCCGAAAATACCGAAAATTGAGGGTACCATTTTATGGGGGCTCTCCGAAAAAGTGGACCTTTATTTATATTTTTTTGTAGGGAGATTTGCTACCCAATAAGAATTTAAAGTACCAAATTTCAGCGAATGCAGTTAAAAACGCGCTCAAGATCCTCAAAATACCGAAAATTTTGGGGTACCCTTAATTAATTAATTTCAATAGGGTTCGTCCTTGGGCCAATCAAGTGACCTGTGCCAAATTTCATCCAATTCGGATCATAAATGCGACCTGTACTTTGTTTACAATTTAACATGGACGGACGGACAGACGGACGGACATGCATAAATCGACTTAGAAAGTGATTCTATGCATATTCTCAAAAGGAACCATGGGTCTACCTCGATTATTTTTGCCTGTTACAAACATATGTACAAGGACATAATACCCTGTACCACATTGTGGTGAAGGGTATAAACATTTACTGTAGGTTCCAGAATGACATGTTTAAGAATTAGTCTCAGTCGGTTAACATTTAGGTACAGATCACATATTTTTGTTCATTCAATTTCATGCATACGTTGAATATACCTAAAGTGGGTATCATACAGTCGCGTATCATATTGTCCGAACTTACCGCTTTCATTACTTATTTTTTATGAAACATTTTTTGTATAAAGTTACCTACCGTTTTCTTCAGGAATAAGTGTCCCTACATTCAGGGAACTTGTAACCTTATAGATGTGCCTAAAAACTTTAAATTTTAAATAAGGGCGTCATATGGACCCTCTTTGGTAGTGCCGTTATCTACCCTCTCCGAATCTTAACCTGCTATAAAGGCATGTTTTAACCGCAATTAAAAGGTACATAAAACATTCTCTCCATCCAAACTTAACGCCATCTTAACTTGTTACTTCGTTATCTTGGTCCGGTCGCTGCACTTTGGTCCGATGAACAATAAGAACGAAAAACTACAACAACAACAACACCAACAACTTGTGCATTATATTTTTAAGCTTACAATTTGTGCATTGTTCGTTCGTGCATGACAATTGTTACGCATATGCGACATATGTCTGGACAATTTTCATATGAATTCTACAAAAATAACAACAACGAGAAGAAAAAATGCCGATTGCAATGCTCTTAAATCTACCACCTCTTCATTTTATTGCATACGATTTGTTCGTACGTATGATTGTATGTATATTACAAAACATACGCAGCCCTCTGGAATGAGGCTGCTGACTGCCATATAGTGTCTGTGTCGAAAAGTTGTCATCTCTTTTACAGATTTGTTACCTTTATTGGTTGATTTGTCGTTTATATCTCTCTGTGGTATGTTCATATGATTTCTCCTTCTCAGATCGGGAATTGAAACAGTGGTATTGAATGAATATGGATTTGATATGGAAATATGGAATTTGAGAATTAGTTCAATTCCTTTAGGCTTCGTTCCCTCCATGCGTTCTGGGACTGGACTTTGTTGATTAGGACACATATTATTCTACTTCGAATCTTTATAACTGTCCTCTTTAAACTGTCCTCTTAAAGAAAACCACTCTTCATCCGTCGCGTAATATCCGATTTCTATACTTTAAATGTGGGCCTCAGAAAATTTTGTTTAAGCCTATGATTTAATTTTAATGGCCTAAATTCCTGGTTCCAGCATATTAATTTCTGGTCGTCGATCCTGCAACAACTGTCCTTTAGTCCTTAAACAACATAAAAACCCCTGCATATGCTTATAAGCGTAATCACACATAGAGCATAGCATAGCGTATTCATATGTTTCACTTAACATATTCACAGTAATGGCATATTTTTATTGTTGGCACTTTAATTTAAGAGCTTAGCAATCAACATTGTAATCTCTGGTTTTTCGTTGACTGTTACAACAACAACAATACCAAGAAAAATAACGCAACGAGCGAAAAAGCTACAACAGCAGCCGCCGCAAGAATAACAATACAAATGTTAACGTTACACCAGCTTCAATTGTTCCTTCAACTCAACTCAACTGCAGTTGTGTGTGTGTGTGTGTGTAAGGTTGGCCAACTTTATAGTTGTGTTATTCTTCTGACGATCATATATATGCTGAAGTGGTATTAAATTGTGACTTTTGGTCCCCTTGAAGGATGAGGATGTGAGGAAACATATTCATAATAACATACCGCACAAGTGCTTTCCACATGTCGCAAGTCAAGGGCTTTTAAATGTGTCAGACATATAGACATTTATTTACGACCATATAGTCATAGTCAGTACAAGTTGGTGATATTTTTGCACCTACATTTTTTTTTTTTTTGCTTTTTTGTAAATTCTTTATATGACTAATAAACAATTTGGAAAAAAGAAAAGTCATTCATTGTCGGATATATAGTATTTTATTAATGAAGCACAGTGGATGCTACAAATAATACAACGAACACTGATAGAATATTCACCAGTTACACCAGCTAATACAAAGCGTCAACAACGCCCCCAACAAAAATTCAGGTACTAATCGATCACGCGTATTTGATGACCTCGTTGGATGAGGAGCGGAGCCCATTTAAAACTCCTGCCTTTCAATGGGTCAGACATCCGGTTGTAATGCAACTCCTCACGATGTTCCCCGAAGATCCAACTTCAACTGCCAGGCTACACCGACAGACCTAGGGGCCCTGGCATCCGTGCTACCGAAACCTTCGATCAGGTTCATAGCCGAAGCTATTACCAGTTGAACCTTAAACAGTTCGAGACTGGTCACCCATAGACTATAGGCTCTGCCCAGCTTCATAGCCAAAGCTATTACCATTTGAACTAATATTTGCAGGCTGTCTACAATGAAACAATCGCTGAAAGGGGATAAAAGGAAAAAAGTGACCACCAACACCTTAAGACATTGGTAGCCACCTTGCATCTCACCTCTCCCAACAATTGTTTTACAAGCCTGCTAGTTCGGGAATGGTCACCCACAGACTAATCTCAGCACGTTTTCGTAGCCGAATCTACTACCATTTGGCGGTTAGGCCGAAATAAATATATTAGCTATTCCCAATATATTATATTTATGGTCAGAGAAAGAGTACTCTTATGAGACTCTCCATTCTTGAACCTAGAGTATTAAGTTTGTACAAATCTAGGGAAAAAAGAAAAAATACATTGTTGTGACATATTACACAGGTTTTTGGGCAGGAACCTGTGTTTGCATAAAATAATTGGCAGTTTATTCAGAGTCCTTTTTTATAATAGTCCAAGGTTCTTGTATTAACCCGATTTGTATGTAACTTTTAATTATTCTTTCCAAAAGAGACAATGTTGCCGTCTCACTCCAATAGAGTTTTACATGGATGAGTTCTGTCAATTGTCCACCAGTAATCGGTCCTTTGGGAGTCGGGTTTCTTCTCCTCGGCTCCCTCTATCTATTATTGATTCATCGCTACTCTCTTTGGTCTTCTCCTATCAAAACTTTGCCAATTTTGAAGAAGACTGAGTTGGACACATCTTGCGCCTGGTCCCCAGTATTAATCAGACCCGCCATTGAACAACTGTCTAGGCCCACCATAAGTAGAGTTCTATCTTCTTTCTTATCCTATTTGCTTCGCTAGCGTCCTTGTTTCTTTCGCGTCATCTGACAACCATTGTATAAGATGCTTGTCATCTGTTGCCGCTGTTTTTTTCTATCGTAAATTTCGGTTAGTCATTTTGTAGTTTCCGGGCTCCATAGAAGATTCGGATGCAGTGGCTATCTTATTGATATTAGAGCCGGCATCGCCACCCTCAGTCGATGGATTTCCGTGCCAGGCTTCGAGTAGGCTAAGCCATCTCTTGCTATCAGTCGACGGAATGCTATTTTTATACCCTTCACCACACTGTGGTACAGGGTATTATGTCTTTGTGCATATGTTTGTAACAGGCAAAAGGGAACGAGATAGACACATGGTTCCTTTTGAGAATATGCAAAGAATCACATTCTAAGTCGATTTATGCATGTCCGTCCGTCTGTCTGTCCATGTTAAATTGTAAACAAAGTACAGGTCGCATTTATGATCCGAATTGGATGAAATTTGGCATAGGTCACTTATCCGGTCCAAGGACGAACCCTATTGAAATTGGGAAAAATCGGTTCAGATTTAGATATAGCTCCCATATATATATATATATATATATATATATATAACCGATTTAATGTAAACGGTCCCTATATATCTTTCGATTTGCACGAAATTTAGTACAGCCTAATCATTTAGGTCTAGAATGATGTCTGCCAAGTTTCGTGAAAATCGGTCCAGATTTAGATATAGCTCCCATATATAGTTTCGTCCGATTTCATGTAAATGGTACACCAAAGTCCCTATATATCTTCCGATTTGCACGAAATTTGATATAGGAGGTGTTTACTCACGATCGTAGGATGACGGCGGGGCGTGGCACCAGGGCAGATCAACGTTACCCACCGGTACTTCGTTATTTAACATCTGCACATTTATGATCCGAATTGGATGAAATTTGGCATAGGTCACTTATTCGGCCCAAGGACGAGCTCTATTGAAATTGGGAAAAATCGGTTCAGATTTAGATATAGCTCCCATATATATTTTTAACCGATTTAATGTAAACGGTCCCTATATATCATTCGATTTGCACGAAATTTGGTAATGCCTACTCATTTAGGTCTAGAATGATGTTTGCCAAGTTTGGTGAAAATCGGTTCAGATTTGGATATAGCTCCCATATCGTCCGATTTAAGGTAAATGGTGTACCAAAGTCCCTATATATCTTTCGATTTGCACGAAATTAGGCGCAGCGTAATGATTTAGGTCTAGAATGATGAGTGGTGAGTTTCGGGAAAATCGGTCGTGATTTCTATATAGCTCCCATATATATGTTCGTCCGATTTTATGTAAATGATGCACCAACGTCTCTATAAATCCTTCGAGTTGCACGAAATTTGGCACAGCGTACTGAATTAAGTCTAAAACGATGTGTGTTAAATTTCGTGGATATCGGTTTAGATTTAGATGTAGCTCTCATATATATTTTCGTCCGATTTTCTGTAAATAGTGCACCAAAGTCTCTTTGCATCCTTCGATTTGCACGAAATTTCGCATAGCGTGCTGAATAAAGTCTAGAACGATGTGTGTTAAATTTCGTGAAAATCGGTTGAGATTTAGATATAGCTCTCATATATATTTTCGTCCGATTTTTGGTAAGTAGTGCACCAAAGTCCCTTTATATCCTTCGATTTGCACGAAATGTGGCATAGCGTACTGAATTGAGTCTAGAATGATGCGTAGTGAGTTTCGGGAAAATCGGTTTAGATTTCTACATATCTCCCATATATATTTTCGTTCGATTTATGTAAATAGCTTACTGTATTAGGTCTAGAGAGATGTGTGTTAATTTTCGTGAAAATCGGCTCAAATTTAGATATAGCTCCCACATATAGATTATATTTTTAACAACGCGGCGTAGCGAATAGCGTGTATCAATAAATCGTTTTCCATAAATTTTCCCCATGCTACGCAGGCGGCTCTAAATCTGCTCGAAGGAACATTGACATGCAATTATTAGGATACATATGTACAATGTACCCAAAGTGGTGAAGGCTATCATATAGTAGGCCCAGTCCGACTTTACTACTTCCCTTACTGGTTTTTTTGGGGAAGTTTGAGGGCGGTTTTCCCCCAAAATAGTATGTTTCAGGTCTACCTGATAGTGGTGATTATATAAATTTCGACCCTGTCGAAATTTCTGTAGTTCTTACATCGTTTCATACGAAATTTTTATAATTCCTGCAGATTGTCCACAAATTCCCCACTGTTTACAAATGTCAATGGCACAAATTTGTATATCCTTAACTACAATTAATTTGTAAACGATTAACATCTTCAACATCAAATAAACTTTAAAATACCTTCAACCACCACCACCACCAAAAAATCTCTTTAAAATCAAAGCGAAAAACAATGTCAGAAATATTTATTCAAATGCAGCAATGAGATAAGAAAAAAATCACAAACAAATATTCATCGTGCAGAACCGATGTCACCGATATTCATTTTCACTTTACGATTATAAACCCAGAAAGTAACCTTATAACCAGTCTATATGGGAGCAACATCATGGCCAAATATCTTAGCTTGAAAGTCGTTTTTATACCCTTCACCACACTGTGGTACAGGGTATTATGTCTTTGTGCATATGTTTGTAACAGGCAAAAATAATCGAGATAGACCCTTTCTTTCTAAGTCGATTTATGCATGTCCGTCCGTCCGTCCGTCCGTCCGTCTGTCTGTCGATGTTAAATTGTAAACAAAGTACAGGTCGCATTTATGATCCGAATTGGATGAAATTTGGCACAGGTCACTTATTCGGCCCAAGGACGAACCCTATTGAAATTGGGAAAAATCGGTTCAGATTTAGATATAGCTCCCATATATATATTTAACCGATTTAATGTAAACGGTCCCTATATATCTTTCGATTTGCACGAAATTTGGTACAGGCTAATCATTTAGGTCTATAATGATGTCTGCCAAGTTTCGTGAAAATCGGTCCAGATTTAGATATAGCTCCCATATATAGTTTCGTCCGATTTCAGGTAAATGGTGCCCCAAAGTCCCTATATATCTTTTGATTTGCACGAAATTTAGCATAACGTGCTGAATTAAGCCTAGAGTGATGTCTGCCAAGTTTCGGGAAAATCGGTCCAGATTTAGATATAGCTCCCATATATAGGTTCGTCCGATTTCATGTAAATGGTGCCCCAAAGTCCCTATATATCTTTTAATTTGCACGAAATTTGGCATAACGTACTGAATTAAGCCTAGAGTGATTTCTGCCAAGTTTAGAGAAAATCGGTCCAGATTTAGATATAGCTCCCATATATAGTTTCGTCCGATTTCATGTAAATGGTGCCCCAAAGTCCCTATATATCTTTTGATTTGCACGAAATTTGGCATAACGTGCTGAATTAAGCCTAGAGTGATGTCTGCCAAGTTTCGGGAAAATCGGTCCAGATTTAGATATAGCTCCCATATATAGGTTCGTCCGATTTCATGTAAATGGTGCCCCAAAGTCCCTATATATCTTTTAATTTGCACGAAATTTGGCATAACGTACTGAATTAAGCCTAGAGTGATTTCTGCCAAGTTTAGAGAAAATCGGTCCAGATTTAGATATAGCTCCCATATATAGTTTCGTCCGATTTCATGTAAATGGTGCCCCAAAGTCCCTATATATCATTCGATTTCCACGAAATTTGGCATAACGTACTGAATTGAGCCTAGAATGATGTCTGCCAAGTTTCATGAAAATCGGTCCTGATTTAGATATATCTCCCATATATAGTTTCGTCCGATTTCATGTAAATGGTGCCCCAAAGTCCCTATATATCTTTCGATTTGCACGAAATTTGGTACAGCCTATTCATTTAGGTCTAGAATGATGTATGTAAAGTTTCGTGGAAATCGGTTCAGATTTAGATATAGCTCCCATATATAGTTTCGTCCGATTTCATGTAAATGGTACCCCAAAGTCCCTATATATCTTTCGATTTGCTCGAAATTTGGCATAACGTACTTAATTGAGCCTAGAAGGATGTCTGCCAAGTTTTATGAAAATCAGTCCAGATTTCTATATAGCTCCCACTTATATATAGCTCCCTCTTATAGTTTCGTCCGATTTCATGTAAATGGTGCCCCAAAGTCCCTATATATCTTTCGATTTGCACGAAATTTGGTACAGCCTAATCACTTAAGTCTAGAATGATGTATGTAAAGTTTTGTGAAAATCGGTCCAGATTTA
Source organism: Musca vetustissima (assembly GCF_032173495.1). Classification (NCBI taxonomy): domain Eukaryota; kingdom Metazoa; phylum Arthropoda; class Insecta; order Diptera; family Muscidae; genus Musca; species Musca vetustissima. The sequence continues at coordinate 25,783 of NW_026879308.1, forward strand.
GATATAGCTCCCATATATAGTTTCGTCCGATTTCATGTAAATGGTACCCCAAAGTCCCTATATATCTTTCGATTTGCACGAAATTTGGCATAACGTACTGAATTGAGCCTAGATTGATGTCTGCGTTGTTTCGTGAAAATCGGTCCACATTTAGATATAGCTCCATTTTATTATAGTTTGATTTTAAGTACTTGACGCACCAAGGAACCAATAGGAACAAAACGTTCTGAAATTAGTATAACGTATCCTGTGACAAGTTTGTTTGAAATCGCTTAATATTTGTCCCGATTTCAAGTAAATTGCGCATCAAACTCCTCATGTTAGTCAGTTTGACATCAAATTTTGCAGAACGTACAAAATTGAGCATAGAATTATGTAGTTTCGTTTTCTAGAAGTACAGACATAGCCCAACGGATGACCTATTTATATTTGTTTGAAGTCGATTTACATACTTTATGGATAGATCTACGTAGATTCACATTTAGATAAATATCACATATTTTATTTCATTCAAGTTCATGCTAATAGTCCTGTTTAATATACCCATAGTGGTGAAGGGTATCATATAGTCGGCCCCGTCCGACTTTACTACTTTCCTTACTGGTTCGTTTTATTTTTTGTCTGTGCGTTCGTAACAATTTTATGGACGACACATCTAAATAAACCATTCAATGTCATCTTCTGGATTTCCTTTGTGTGGTGGTGTGGTGCCACACAAATCTGCAGAGAGGGAGCAAAAAAAGACACAATTTAGAACTACCACACACAAATTCACAAAATGCCACAAGCCATACTTGCTTGCCACCAAATACAAACTATAAACGGATAATGTTTGAATAGAGATTTTTTTTCGTTTGCATTGCAAAGTGCTTATTTTTGTTGCGAATATCATTTGGTTATGGTTGTTGGCTTTTCCACCCGCCAACACTTGACGGATTTAATTATTTCGATTTTTAACTCTTTTTTTTGGTTTATTTTTGTTATTTAACCATGGCATCGTTTTTCTACTTTTACGTTTGTCACAATCCAAAAAAAAAAAAACAGACTTTAGCAAAAAAGTGAATTGGATTTGTTACTCGGTGTTGCTCCTTCGAGTTGTTGTTTTTTGTGTTTATTGCATTTTGGATTGGTTTGTGAGCCTTTGCGTGTTTGTGGCATTCCAATTCACATGCATCATGTCGGCTTCGTAATGAGAAAATATGGTGTTTGTGTTACAATCGTTTAACTTCGCACTTATACTTCCACTAGTGTTTGTTTG
>NW_026879309.1:0-26281 GCF_032173495.1 Musca vetustissima
CGCCTAGAGGTCTGCTGATGCTTCACAAAATCTTCTTTAAAAATCCACGCCTAGAGGTCTGCTGATCCTTCACAAAATCTTCTTTAAAAATCCAAGCCTAGAGGTCTGCTGATGCTTCACAAACTCTTCTTTAAAAATCCACGCCTAGAGGTCTGCTGATGCTTCACAAAATCTTCTTTAAAAATCCAAGCCTAGAGGTCTGCTGATGCTTCACAAAATCGTCTTTAAAAATCCACGCCTAGAGGCCGGATGATTCTTCACAAAATCGTCTTTAAAAATCCAAGCCTAGAGGTCTGCTGATGCTTCACAAAATCTTCTTTAAAAATCCACGCCTAGAGGTCTGCTGATGCTTCACAAAAAATTCTTAAAAAATCCACGCCTAGATGTCTGGGGATTCTTCAGAAAATCTTCTTTAAATATCCACGCCTAGAGGCCGGATGATTCTTCAGAAAATCTTCTTTAAATATCCACGCCTAGAGGCCGGATGATTCTTCAGAAAATCTTCTTTATAAATCCACGCCTAGAGGTCTGCAGATGCTTCACAAAATTTTCTTTATAAATCAACGCCTAGAGGCCGGAGGTTTCTTCACAAAATCTTCTTTAAAAATTAACGCCTAGAGGCCGGAGGATTCTTCACAAAATCTTCTTTAAAAATCAACGCCTAGAGGCCGAAGGATTCTTCACAAAATCTTCTTTAAAAATCCACGCCTAGAGGTCTGAGGAGGATTCTTCACAAAATCTTCTTTAAAAATCCACGCCTAGAGGTCTGAGGGTTCTTCACAAAATTAATGTCTCCCATTGGCTTTGTAGGAACCAATTCCGTATTCACAAAATATATTCACCTTGAATAGATGAAAATAAATCAATGCGATCATACGTGGGCCCTTTGAGAAGCACGTTCTTCCTCTTCTTCATCTCATCACATGTGATATCATAAATCACATTTCCAGTGACATATAACGACGATGTGTGAAGATTTTACATGTAATTCCCGCATAATTTACTGCGAAATAGTCACGTCGCCGAGGTTTCGTTTTGAAATTCTTATCCCCCTCCCAAAAAAAGAATGATTAGAATTTAATTGACTCTGTTTTCTTCCACCAAGCGCTAATACAAATTTAAAGAAATGTAATGGACCCCTTCTCCACCACCATTCCGACAACATGTCGTATTATTTTGGTTTTTGTTGTTGTTAGACCAAATTCTAATTCAGTCAACACAATTTGCCACATCTGGCCTTCTGCCCAATTTGTTGTTGTTGCTGCTGTGTTTTGGTCGTTCTTTTTTTGCCCGTTCGTATACCTCCAAAACTCTTTAAATGGTCAATGACCCATGTAAACCATGGCGATAAATGTCTGAACGTTTTGTTACAACAAAAATTTTGTTGTTTTCAAACGTTGAGGACAGAATGTTTGATTGGTAGTGGATTTGGTTCGATGTGGAGAGACTGTCGGTTGGCTACACACACTTTTTGTTGTTGGTAGGGGTTAGTATCAAATATTAGGAATAGTGGGTCCATTTATAGGCGTGGATTTTTAAATAATATTTTCCGAAGGATCAACAGACTATTTTCAGATGGATTATCACACCTCAGATGTAAATTTTTAAAGAATATTTTTCAGAGAATTTTAAAGAAGATTTTTGAGAGAATTATCACACCTCTAGGCGTGGATTTTTAAATAATATTTTCCGAAGGATCAACAGACTATTTTCAGATGGATTATCACACCTCAGATGTAAATTTTTAAAGAATATTTTTCAGAGAATTTTAAAGAAGATTTTTGAGAGAATTATCACACCTCTAGGCGTGGATTTTTAAAGAATATGTTGTGGAGAACCAACAGACCTCTAGGCGTGGATTTTCAACGAAGATTTTCTGAAGAATCCTCAGACCAATAGGCGTGGATTTTTAAACAATATTTTGTGGAGAACGAACAAACCTCTAGGCGTGGATTTTTAAACAATATTTTGTGGAGAACGAACAAACCTCTAGGCGTGGATTTTTAAAGAATTTTTTGTGAAGAACCCTTTGAACTCTAGGCGTGGATTTTTAAAGAATTTTTTGTGAAGAACCCTTTGAACTCTAGGCGTGGATTTTTAAAGAATTTTTTGTGAAGAACCCTTTGAACTCTAGGCGTGGATTTTTAAAGAATTTTTTGTGAAGAACCCTTTGAACTCTAGGCGTGGATTTTTAAAGAATTTTTTGTGAAGAACCCTTTGAACTCTAGGCGTGGATTTTTAAAGAATTTTTTGTGAAGAACCCTTTGAACTCTAGGCGTGGATTTTTAAAGAATTTTTTGTGAAGAACCCTTTGAACTCTAGGCGTGGATTTTTAAAGAATTTTTTGTGAAGAACCCTTTGAACTCTAGGCGTGGATTTTTAAAGAATTTTTTGTGAAGAACCCTTTGAACTCTAGGCGTGGATTTTTAAAGAATTTTTTGTGAAGAACCCTTTGAACTCTAGGCGTGGATTTTTAAAGAATTTTTTGTGAAGAACCCTTTGAACTCTAGGCGTGGATTTTTAAAGAATTTTTTGTGAAGAACCCTTTGAACTCTAGGCGTGGATTTTTAAAGAATTTTTTGTGAAGAACCCTTTGAACTCTAGGCGTGGATTTTTAAAGAATTTTTTGTGAAGAACCCTTTGAACTCTAGGCGTGGATTTTTAAAGAATTTTTTGTGAAGAACCCTTTGAACTCTAGGCGTGGATTTTTAAAGAATTTTTTGTGAAGAACCCTTTGAACTCTAGGCGTGGATTTTTAAAGAATTTTTTGTGAAGAACCCTTTGAACTCTAGGCGTGGATTTTTAAAGAACCCTTTGAACTCTAGGCGTGGATTTTTAAAGAATTTTTTGTGAAGAACCCTTTGAACTCTAGGCGTGGATTTTTAAAGAATTTTTTGTGAAGAACCCTTTGAACTCTAGGCGTGGATTTTTAAAGAACCCTTTGAACTCTAGGCGTGGATTTTTAAAGAACCCTTTGAACTCTAGGCGTGGATTTTTAAAGAATTTTTTGTGAAGAACCCTTTGAACTCTAGGCGTGGATTTTTAAAGAACCCTTTGAACTCTAGGCGTGGATTTTTAAAGAACCCTTTGAACTCTAGGCGTGGATTTTTAAAGAACCCTTTGAACTCTAGGCGTGGATTTTTAAAGAATTTTTTGTGAAGAACCCTTTGAACTCTAGGCGTGGATTTTTAAAGAACCCTTTGAACTCTAGGCGTGGATTTTTAAAGAATTTTTTGTGAAGAACCCTTTGAACTCTAGGCGTGGATTTTTAAAGAACCCTTTGAACTCTAGGCGTGGATTTTTAAAGAATTTTTTGTGAAGAACCCTTTGAACTCTAGGCGTGGATTTTTAAAGAACCCTTTGAACTCTAGGCGTGGATTTTTAAAGAACCCTTTGAACTCTAGGCGTGGATTTTTAAAGAACCCTTTGAACTCTAGGCGTGGATTTTTAAAGAATTTTTTGTGAAGAACCCTTTGAAATCTAGGCGTGGATTTTTAAAGAATTTTTTGTGAAGAACCCTTTGAAGTCTAGTCATGTGAAGACCTCTAGGCGTGGATTTTTAAAGAAGATTTTGTGAAGGCCTCTAGACGTGGATTTTTAAAGAAGATTTTGTGAAGAACCCTTTGAAGTCTAGTCATGTGAAGACCTCTAGGCGTGGATTTTTAAAGAAGATTTTGTGAAGGCCTCTAGACGTGGATTTTTAAAGAAGATTTTGTGAAGAACCCTTTGAAGTCTAGTCATGTGAAGACCTCTAGGCGTGGATTTTTAAAGAAGATTTTGTGAAGGCCTCTAGACGTGGATTTTTAAAGAAGATTTTGTGAAGAACCCTTTGAAGTCTAGTCATGTGAAGACCTCTAGGCGTGGATTTTTAAAGAAGATTTTGTGAAGGCCTCTAGACGTGGATTTTTAAAGAAGATTTTGTGAAGACCTCTAGGCGTGGATTTTTAAAGAAGATTTTGTGAAGACCTCTAGGCTTGGATTTTTAAAGAAAATTTCTTAAGACCAATAGGCGTGAATTTTTAAAGAAGATTTTTTGAAGACCTCTAGGCGTGGTTTTTTAAAGAAGATTTTGTGAAGACCTCTAGGCGTGGATTTTTAAAGAAGATTTTGTGAAGACCTCTAGGCGTGGATTTTTAAGGAAGACTTTGTGAAGACCTCTAGGCGTGGATTTTTAAAGAAGATTTTGTGAAGACCTCTAGGCGTGGATTTTTAAGGAAGACTTTGGGAAGACCTCTAGGCGTGGATTTTTAAAGAAGATTTTGTGAAGACCTCTAGGCGTGGATTTTTAAGGAAGACTTTGTGAAGACCTCTAGGCGTGGATTTTTAAAGAAGATTTTGTGAAGACCTCTAGGCGTGGATTTTTAAGGAAGACTTTGTGAAGACCTCTAGGCGTGGATTTTTAAAGAAGATTTTGTGAAGAATCTTCAGACCTCTAGGCGTGGATTTTTAAAGAAGATGCTGTGAAGAATCCTTGGAACTCTAGGCGTGGATTTTTAAAGATGATGCTGTGAAGAATCCTTGGAACTCTAGGCATGGATTTTTACAGAATTGTTTTTGAGGAACTCTTGAAACTCTGGGCGTGGATTTTTAAAGAAGATTTTGTGGGTTTTTAATTATACTTTTCCGCACCAGACTACAGTGCTAGTATTGTAAATAGTTTTCAAATTCTTGATGACTTCGACAACAAAAAATGTGTATCGTAAGTTATCATGGTATGAAACCAAACTACGATACTTGGTCTAAACCATAATCGACATACAAAACCAACAACATGAAATAACAAATTCGTCATTGTTCGCTGGTTTATGAAATCGTGCCGTGCATTCTAAGTACCTTCGGACTGAAGTACATAAAGACCGAGCTCTGAATAATTATATTTGAATGTTATTATAATTAAATGCTAAAATTTTCCACAGCTATGTAAAATAAAAAAGAAACACAAAAATATTGAAAATAAAAATAACATGGACCCAATATATAAGAGAAATTGTGCTTAAATTCTCATTTCTTCGTCGATCAGAGATCATTAAACAAATACATATATATTTTTTACCATTTTTAACATATAGTTACCCTGGCAATTTATAGTACTCCAAATAACATCCGCTTTATCGCAAAAATCACCAAAGTGAATAGCATTGATAACCAAGTCCACTTGTCCACTTCAATTGGAATAGTCCAGAACAGACCATGGCTAAAAGAAATTACATAGTGGTTAGAAAAAAAATCAGATTCTTATCAGACGATTTTTTTGTGGCCAGCCAGACAATTAATTACATTAAGGCTCGAACAAGGAAAGGTTACATTCTTTTGCGCATTGCCTGGTCTAAGCCTTCAGACAGACAAACTGTCTGAAATGACAGCCAACAGACCCGTTGTAGACTGATAACCACCAAGTGTCAACAAATATGACATCGTTTATTGAGATTTGTAAATATTGATTTTGAAAATCAATATTGCAACACATTTTAATTGCACCTGCTAGACATGTAGTGGATACGGCAATTGTCAATAGAAGGATCTGGATATAGTATTTAGGTATATACCTATATATCAATATATATTTATATTGATGTAGAAGTTTCTAAATTGTAATATTTCATAAAACGAAACTAGTTTATTTGAAGTGTTGACCTAGTTTCAAATAGACATATTAAGTGGACTTCACTCAGCACGTTTTTGTGGTGCAGGGTGCTAGAAGCTTCATTATAGCTATAAAGTTAAAAAATCCATTTTTAAAATCGATTTTTTAAATAATAATGGATTTTTTTAAATATTTTTTTAAGCTTTTTTTAAATAATAATTTTTTAAGGTTTATATATATATAAAATATTGACTATATTATTAACAATGTTTATATTTCCCAATAAATTTAAAATATCATAAATGAAACTAGGCCACTACTTCAAAAAAAACAGGTTACAAAAAATCCACGGTGTTCTCGGGTTCCACTTCTAAGGAAATTTTAAGTGTAGTATTATAATTGCTATTAATTGACTGTTAGTTCCATTGTTTTTATCTAATATGGGGTAGGCAATTTGTTTGAAGGTTTATTTTGATAATAAAAATGTATGATAAGACTTTATAATAAATTTTACTAAAACTTTTAAAAGGTTACCTCAGAGGATTTATAATTGACCATGAGTGGTGTTCAATTTTGCGGATGTTTTGCAGAAAATGTGTTTTCAATAATTACCGTATAGCTGGTAGAGGTAGCAAACAATATCATTACAATAATATTAAAAAATATTTTTAAAAATCCACGAATATCATAAAAAAAATATTTATAAAAATCGTACAAAATTGTTCACAAAATATTTAAATCATGTTTGTAAAATTTGTTGACGAACCATTTTTTTAACATACACTTGTAAAATAAAATTAAACAATTTTAAATTGAAACATCCATTCTTTGATTTCATTACAAAAATATTTTCTTTAAAGCCAAGATTATAATATTTACTCAAATATAATATTGAATTTTGATATATTAAAAAATATAAATTGAAGTTATTGAAATTACAATATCTACAATTAAAGTTAAACCATGGGTATAAGTCTATCCCAGTAAATAGTCCATGGTAATCTATCTGTTAATTATAGCCTCCCCGGCCAATTTTAACCTCCTCATGGTTCCCTTCAAATATTCCCAATTTATGGAAACTCTCAAGGACATATTTGATAGTTTCAATTATACAGGAAAAAAATCAGTTTCTCTTTTTCACAAGCAAATCGACCAGTGCTTCCAAACTGATGTCAGCCGAATCTTCTTTACGCATAGCGACCATGGGCAGGGACGAGTATAACAAAAAGAATCCATATAGTTCACGTGATGTTATCTCCTCTCGAATTTCCTGCATCGAAGGCATTCCTTCATAATGCATTGCCCTCAATGACTCATAAAACGTCTCATAATATGATTCGATGAGAAAATCGCGACGATATATCAGAACATTCACACCTCTATTCAGAAAGAAATTCATATCACCGCCGGGATTTCAAACAATGACATTAGGAATAATTTTCTATATTCTTTAACCCTTTGAGCCCCGAATTTTTTTCCGTAATCATAGAACAATTTTCTGTTCACAGATTTTATGCAACTATTCTAGATAGGATATGGACAAATTTTGACATCGCTACATCCTTGCATTCGGCAAATACAGTACATTCTTTCTGAAAAATAAAAGCCCAATATCAAGAAACCCAAATGCAAAATCGACGAAAAAATTATTTTAAGTTATTCTCTATATTCTGTTTTACAAGAATCAAAAATAATTCTGACGGCAGAGTTCGTATATTTCAAATAATAAGCGATTTATATAATTTGGACTGTATACACAAATTAGTACTGTACATATTTTGGCCTCTTCTCCATATTAAAAAGCTCATAACTTTACCAAAAATTTGAATTTTTTACATTTTTCTTGTGATATGTGTCGTCCATAAACAGGCCTTGACTTATGCAATCCAAAGAATATATATCTACTAGCAGTATATTAAATATTAGCTCTAAAACATTTTGTTGCCTTTGGGCAACATTGGGCCACAAAGGGTTAAAAAAATATTAAATTTTATTCACAAATATTATTTTAGTGCCAGCCTTGCTTTTCAAAATACTCCAGACAGACACAATAGTCCAAGGGATTGGTATCAGGAGATGTTGGTGGCCATTGTGCGCTGGAAATGAAGCGTGGAACCTCATTTTTAACCATTCTTGGGTGGCCATCGCACTCAGGATGGTCCTGTTTGAATGTCCAAAGTCTGCGGCAAAAATGTTTGCGTGCCCAAGGCTTTAATACACCTTTCGGAATATTCTGTTGATATTCGATTAATACGAGCGAAGGGCTATCATCGGCTGTTATGGTGGCCCACACCATAACCATGGCTGGCGCTTGAGTTTTGGTGGCCAACCGAAGGTTCACATTTTCAGCTGACCTCTTTGGTAAGTAAACACGATCATTTAGTTTGCCACATTTTGAGCTGTCACTGGAATATTTTTAACAGCTTTCGGACGAGTGACTTAGAAATGACAGCAGTCTGAAGTTGGTTTTACCATACCGGGTAGTGTTCTTACAGGTAAACTCATAAAACCTGTAAATCCATCACTGGTCCTTATATAGGTTTCATCTAACATTCCACCACTTAGGGATTTTTCAGAGTTAAATTTTGAGTTAAACCTTACCTTTTCAACAACACCATTTTTTTAGAATAATGATACCGTGCTCTTCATTGAGTTCTTTTGGCGTCACTGGGTAAATTATCGAGATCTATGTTTCGCCAGTAGTGTTAAAACTTCTGGAGAAAGGAAAATAAATGCAACATTCCAAAAAAAAATTCTTGCTTTTAATATTTGCCAATAAAATATTTTTTAAAAACTATTTTTGAAAATCCAAGACTTAAATTTTCGCTATAAAATTTGTGATTATATAGGCCTGTATTAATTGCCAATAGAGCTAGAATCATGAAATTTGGAGTCAGGATCACTGTTGAGGTTTAAGATTGAAATATTTAGGTGAACCGATAGAATCCTGAAATTTGAAATTAAGATGTGGGAAGTGCCAGAAATTCGTACCTATTGTTAAAGTAGGTAGTTCTGGAAATTTGTATTAATGTGCACTAACTGATACTCAATTTGGATTTGGGTGAAGCTATATTTGATTATTATTATTTTTTTTTTGAGATATAGAGGTAGATTTGAAAAACCTACTATAGAAGAACATATGTACTAAATGGTTCTAAAATGTTAATAATGATCGGTATATACATCCCACATTCGCTAACGAAGTAGCGGGTATGTGCTAGTATCTCAAAAAATGAGTCGTTTTTTTACTCACCATCGAAAACTACACACAAACATTTCCTCTATTTATCAATTATTGACACTATCGATGCCAATAGTCCTTCGTTTTCATTAAAAGATACTTAGCGTTGATATCGCATTTCAGAACAGTTACGATTGCTCCATTTTTATGTTGTGATTTCGCTTACGTGCAGGTTAAGGCAGGTAACAGATTTAAGATATCTGCACATTTGACTTACCTGCACAGAAATAATTGCAAGTGTTGCTGTTAATCGATGCCAATAGTCCTTCATTTTCATTAAAAGATACTTAGCGCTGATATCGCATTTCAGAACAGTTACGATTTTTCATTTTTTGTTGTGATTTCGCTTACGTGCAGGTTAAGGCAGGTAAGAGATTTAAGATATCTGCACATGTGACTTACCTGCACAGAAATAATTGCAAGTGTTGCTGTGCAGGTATTAAGGTTCATTGGCGGATTAAAGGTCATTGGCCCCGGATTATAGATCATTGACCCCGGATTAAGTCTAATCCGGATTAAAGGCTTAATCGGGATAAAGGGTCATTGTCCCCGGATTGAGGGTCATTGCCCCCGGATTAGAGGTCATTGACCCATTGACCCCGGATTATGGCTTAATCCGGATTAAGGGTCATTGGACCCGGATTAAGTCTTAATCCTGATTAAAGGTCATTGACCCCGGATTAAGGCTTAATCCGAATAAAGGGTCATTGACCCCGGATTAAGTGTCATTGACCCCGGATAAAGGGTCATCGATTTATGTTGTGATTTCACTTACATGCAGGTTGAGGCAGGTAAGATATTTAAGATATCTGCACATTTGACTTACCTGCACATAAATAATTGCAAGTGTTGCTTGTTCAGGTATTAAGGTTCATTGGCCCCGGATTAAGGGTCATTGACCCCGGATTATGGGTCACTGACCCCGGATTAAGTCTTAATCCGGATTAAAGGTTATATCATTGGTTATCTCATTGACTTCGGATTGAGGGTCATTGCCCCCGGATTAGAGGTCATTGACCCATTGACCCGGATTATGGCTTAATCCGGATTAAGGGTCATTGACCCCGGATTAAGTCTTAATCCTGATTAAAGGTCATTGACCCCGGATTAAGGGACATTTACCCCGGATTAAAAGTCATTGACCCCGGATTAAGTCTTAATCCGGAATAAAGGTCATTGACCCCGGATTAATGCTTAATCCGGATTAAGCGTCATTGGCCCCGGATTAAAGGCTTAATCCGTATTAAGGGTCACTGACCCCGGATTAAAGGTCATTGACCCCGGATTAAGACTTATTCCGGATTAAGGTTCATTGACCCCGGATTAAAGGTCATTGACCCAAGATTAAGTCTTAATCCGGATTAAAGGTCATTGACCCCGGATTAATGCTTAATCCGGATTAAGGGTCATTGGCCCCGGATTAAAGGATTAATCCGTATTAAGGGTCATTGACCTCGGATTAAGGGTCATTGACCCCGGATTAAAGGTCATTGACCCCGGATTAAGGCCTAATCCGGATTAAGGGTCATTGACCCCGGATTAAGGCTTAATCCGAATTAAGGGTCATTGATCCGGATTAAGTCTTATTCCGGATTAAAGGTCATTGACCCCGAATTAATGCTTAATCCGAATTAAGCGTCATTGGCCCCGGATTAAAGGCTTAATCCGTATTAAGGGTCACTGACCCCGGATTAAAGGTCATTGAGCCCGGATTAAGGCTTATTCCGGATTAAGGTTCATTGACCCCGGATTAAAAGTCATTGACCCAAGAGTAAGTCTTAATCCGGATTAAAGGTCATTGACCCCGGATTAATGCTTAATCCGGATTAAGGGTCATTGGCCCCGGATTAAAGGCTTAATCCGTATTAAGGGTCATTGACCTCGGATTAAGGGTCATTGACCCCGGATTAAAGGTCATTGACCCCGGATGAAGGCCTAATCCGGATTAAGGGTCATTGACCCCGGATTAACGCTTAATCCGGATTAAGGGTCATCGATTTATGTTGTGATTTCACTTACGTGCAGATTGAGGCAGGTAAGCGATTAAAGATATCTGCACATTTGACTTACCCGCACATAAATAATTGCAAGTGTTGTTTGTTCAGGTATTAATGTTCATTGGCCCCGGATTAAGGGTCATTGACCCCGGATTAAGTCTTAATCCTGATTAAAGGTCATTGACCCCGGATTAAGGGACATTTACCCCGGATTAAAAGTCGTTGACCCCGGATTAAGTCTTAATCCGGAATAAAGGTCATTGACCCCGGATTAATGCTTAATCCGGATTAAGCGTCATTGGCCCCGGATTAAAGGCTTAATCCGTATTAAGGGTCACTGACCCCGGATTAAAGGTCATTGACCCCGGATTAAGGCTTATTGCGGATTAAGGTTCATTGACCCCGGATTAAAGGTCATTGACCCAAGATTAAGTCTTAATCCGGATTAAAGGTCATTGACCCCGGATTAAGGGTCATTGACCCCGGATTAATGCTTATTCCGGATTAAGGGTCATTGACCCCGGATTAAGGCTTAATCCGAATTAAGGGTCATTGATCCGGATTAAGTCTTATTCCGGATTAAAGGTCATTGACCCCGGATTAATGCTTAATCCGAATTAAGCGTCATTGGCCCCGGATTAAAGGCTTAATCCGTATTAAGGGTCACTGACCCCGGATTAAAGGTCATTGAGCCCGGATTAAGGCTTATTCCGGATTAAGGGTCATCGATTTATGTTGTGATTTCACTTACGTGCAGATTGAGGCAGGTAAGCGATTAAAGATATCTGCACATTTGACTTACCCGCACATAAATAATTGCAAGTGTTGTTTGTTCAGGTATTAATGTTCATTGGCCCCGGATTAAGGGTCATTGACCCCGGATTAAGTCTTAATCCGGATTAAAGGTTATATTTTAAATTGTTTACCTGCTTCAATGCGCACTTAAGTGAAATCTTTACATAAAAATGGGACAATAGTAAATGTATTATATTATACGTGATTGGCATCGATGGTGTCAATAATTAATAAATCGTTGTGCTTTGTGATGTTGTGTAAAAAATAACGACTCATTTATAATTTGAAATTCTGTGTGCAGCTAAAAAAATTAAGTAGGATGGGGAAAAAGTACTAATATTCTGAAATGTTATCTTAAATGTACAGGTATGAATAGTGTCCTTAAACGAAATATTTGCTATGATGGTACTTAAGAAAATTCGCACTTATTGGTACGAACCACACTAGACGGCTTAGATTTGAGTGAACGGATAGAATAGAAAACCTAAAATGGAACTAAAATTGCATATTAGTGAACACGATTGAGGTAGTGTTGGAAATTCGAATTTATAACCATTTAGATCTATGGTAGAATTTAGAACGGATAGGGCTGTGATCCTGAAATTTGTGATTAAAGATACTGTTGAAGAAGTTTTTGGAAAATCGAACTTACGTTTACGAAATGTAATAAACGGCACTAAATTTGTTACAATTTGTATGTTGGTTAACGGATAGAGCTGGATGCCTTAAATGTGGACTTAAGACTTTTGATTGGAGTGCATGTATGAGGTAGTTTTGGAAATTCGTACTTATTGGTGCGAAATGTACTAAATTTGATAGAATTTTAATTTTGATGAACGTTTATAACGGGAATTCTCTTAAAGCTGCAACTAAGATTACTGTTGGAGAGTAGGATTGAGATAGTTTTGGAATATGGGGACGAAAAATAGAGAATGCTACCAAATGTGGTACTATTTGAATTTGGATGAACAAATAGAGGTGAAATTCTTGAATAAGGACTTACAATTACATACTATTTGAAAGCAGGATTGAAAAAAAATATTATTTAAAAAATCTACGCTGAAAAAATGCAGTGTAGGGTATAGCAATTACCCACATAGTTATTGTCACGTTTGAGTTAATATTGTTACGTTCTTGGACTTCACTTATTCCCGTGTAGACGTTGTTTTATTTCCCGATACAGTTCGTACCAAATAAAACGCGGGTTCGTTCAGATTACGATTATTACAATGACTTTATTCACACAACTTTACTTTGCACTTTACTTTACACGACGGTTTCAATTCGCGATCTGATTCACAACTGACTCACTGCCTTTCCATTCCCTCTATTTATATGAGCCCTGCCTGTCACTACAGAAGTTTCTAGACGATCTGGTAACACCTAGATCACGAACAATCTACCAATGCAACAAACACATTGAGTAACAATAACAACAACAAACTTACTGAGTGAACAATAACAACAACAAACTTGAGTAAACAAACTTACAATAACAACAACACATATACAGGCGAGGGAATAACAAAGAAAGAGGAATAACAACAACACATATACAGGCGAGGGAATAACGTTTAACAAGAATTGTACGACAATAACAAAATAGAAAATGAAAGAGGAAATGGAAGGATGTAGAAAAATCTATACAGTGGTTGTGGTTGTGAAGTTATTCAAATAAACTGCGTAGTAGAAATTTTCGTTACAATTCAAATTCTTAAATTAACGGAATTCATCTAAATTAACTTAAATCTAAAGTTATATTCGTAACATTGCCCCCCGCTTAAGCCTGTTCGTCCCGAATAGGCACAGTTCCCGTTCCGTAGGGGGTCAGCCGCTCCAAATGTACAACTTTCATCTTCGACCTGGGACTGTCGCTCCTCTGGATGCGATAAACGACGTCATTTATTTTCGTGACAATCTTGTAGGGTCCTTCCCAGTGCGTTTGCAATTTGGGGCATAGTCCTTTCTTTCGTTGTGGGTTGAACAATAGTACCAGTTGCCCTTCTTGAAACCCATCGGTATTTGCCGCTCGATCGTACCTTGCCTTCATGCGGTTGCTAACCATTTTTATTCGATGTCGGACTGCATCGTGGACTTTACTGAAAGAGTTTTGAATGTCTTCATCTTGGTTCACATCATCGTTTGGGGTAGCACCGAATATCAAATCGCCAGGTAGCTTTAATTCATTTCCGAACAGAACTTTGGCTGGGGTCCGGGATGTGGAATCATGAATGGCCGATCTATAAGCCAATAAAAACTTTGGAATATGCTCATCCCAGTCTCGTTGGCCACTGTCCACCACTTTCCGTAGATGTTCTTCAAGGGTGCGATTGAATCTTTCCACCATGCCATCTGATTGTGGATGTAGGGGCGTCGTTCTGGTTTTCTTGATTCCGTAGGAGTCACACATTTCCTTGAAGATCGCTGATTCAAAATTCCTACCTTGATCGGAATGAACCTCAGATGGAACACCATAGCGACAAATCCAATTTTTGCTGAACACATCCACAATTGTCCTGGCTTCTTGATTTGGGATAGCATAAACCTCCGGCCATTTACTGAAGTAATCCATGACCACTAAGACATACCGGTTCCCAGAGTCGCTTGTGGGGAACGGTCCAGCTACATCCATTGCGATTCTTTCAAAAGGGGCTCCTGAATTATACTGCTGCATGTAGCCTCGACTCTTCCGTGTTGGACCTTTAGCTTTTATGCACCTTTCACAATTGGCGATCCAGTCGGCAATGGATTTTTGACAGCCGACCCAGTAGAATCTCTGCTTTACCTTTTCAGCGGTCTTTGCTATGCCAAGATGTCCTCCACTTGGCCCATCGTGAAACTCCGACAAGACATCTCTTATTTTGGAGTCTGGGACGACGATCAAGTTCCGGTGAGATTTACCGTCCTCACTTTCCCATTTGCGATATAGGCAGCCATCTTTTATAAGTAGACTGTCCCACTGGGCCCAATAGGATTTTAAAAGAGGGCTTTCGGAGGTAATTTCTTTACGACTAGGTCGCTTGCCCGTTTCAATGGCCGAAATTACTTTGCCCAGAATGGGATCTCTTCGTTGTTCCGTCGACCAATCTTCACCCGACTCAAACTGCAATAGTCGGACATCAACGATATTCTCCTTATTCTCAGCCTTTGAGCAATGCCTGCATTCTACCTTGCATGGCCGACGAGACAGGGCATCAGCATTACCGTGTTTTCCGCCTTTTCTGTGCTCGATTCTGAAATCATAACTCTGGAGCCTCTCGATCCAACGGGCTAGTTGACCTTCCGGATTCTTAAACCGCAGCAACCATTGGAGAGCAGCGTGGTCGGTCCTCAGCAGGAAATGCTGGCCATATAGGTATTTGTGGAAGTGTTTAACGCTCTCAAGGGCAGCAAGCAGCTCTCTCCTCGTCACACAGTAATTCCTCTCAGGCTTCGACAATGTCCGGCTGTAGTACCCGATGACTTTTTCCTGTCCGTCGATTTCCTGGGAAAGGACGCCACCGATGCCGCACGCACTTGCGTCTGTGTCCAGAGCAAACTTTCCGCCAGGTATAGGGTATGCCAAAATGGGGGCTCTGCATAGCATGTCTTTGAGTTTACTGAACGCCTCTTCTTGGTCGTTGCCCCACTGGAACCTCTGGCCTTTTTGCGTCAAGCGGTGTAGACAGGCGGCGATGTTGGCAAAATTTGGGACAAATCGACGGTAGTAGGTGCAGAGACCCAGAAAGCTTCGCAGCTCATGGAGATTTCGGGGCTGCGGCCAATCTCTGACGGCTTGAATTTTCTCCTTATCCGTCGATATGCCCTCCGGCGTCACGTGATGCCCCAGGAACTTCACCTCTCGTTGGAAGAGACTGCACTTCTTTGGGTTCAGCTTGAGGCCTGAAGACGAAAGCTGCTGAAGAACATCCTTTAAATTCTTGATGTGTTCGTCGAAGTTGCGTCCCATGACTATGATGTCATCCAGGTATATGAGGCATGACTTCCACTGCAGCCCTTTTAACACACGCTCCATCAGCCTTTCAAATGTAGCCGGGGCGTTGCAGAGTCCGAATGGCATGACATTGAACTGCCAGAGACCCCCATTAACGCCAAACGCTGTTTTCTCCTTATCTTTCTCGGCGATCTCTACTTGCCAGTACCCACTCTGCAGGTCGAGGGTGGAGAACCATGACGTCCCGGCTAATGTGTCCAATGTGTCGTCGATTCTTGGGAGCGGATAGCTGTCTTTCTTGGTGACATCATTTAACTTTCGGTAGTCCACACAAAACCGGGTGCTTCCGTCTTTCTTCTTGACCAAGACCACTGGGGAGCACCATGGACTTGACGATGGCTCTATTACACCACTCTTTTCCATTTCACTTATCAGCTTCTGTACCTCGTCTCTTTTGGCCAGGGGAACACTTCTTGGAGGCTGTTTAATGGGTCGCGCGTCTGCTGTATTGATTTCATGCTTCACCACTGATGTTCTTCCTTGGTGCTCTTTTGTCAACGCGAAGGTAGAGGCATACTTCCATAATAGCTGCTTAGCCTTGTTCCTCTCGGAAGGTGATAATTGGTGTGTCCACTCTTTTATGTAGCCGTCGAGGTGCTTCTTCTCCATAGCTGCTGGCTTTTCGGTGCTAGTTTCCAAATTAACTACAGCTTCAGCTGGTGTGCATTGTCCAACTTCGGAAAATTGGCAAATTTGCTCTTGCTTGTTTGACAGGTTCAAAACTCTAACAGGAATTAATCCGTCCTTGTTGCTTTTCACCAGGGCATTCGCTATTAGGATGTTACTGTTTCTGTTTTCTGCTGGTTCCACCACCCACAACTTCTCGGCTCCACAATCTCCATTCATTGGTACCCATATTATTGCTTCGGCACAGGGCGGTATTATCTCTGGATGGTCCGTAGTCAGACGTCTAATGGGTGTACTTTCATCGTAGCCCACGTTTAACGGAATTTCGACGTTAGACCAGGTCATCACACGCTCTTTCATATCCAGATTGATACCGAAGGCAATCATAAAATCTGCGCCTATTATCACTTCGTCTACGATATCGGCAACTATAAACTCGTAATTCTCCGATTTATTGGCAATAGTTAGTCTCAGGGTAATCTTGCCGTGTACTGCCGTGGGCTCCCCCGTTGCTGTGCGCAGTCTGACTCCGTTAAGTTGCGTTATTTTTCCCTTTACCAGATCCGATCTTATGATGGACTTTGATGCGCCAGTATCTAACGTCAGAACTCGCTTGTCACCATTGATGTACCCAGTTGTTGTTAGGTTGTGACTTTTCTGTTGTACTATTGCTATGGAGATTGTGGGGCCATCGTCGATGGGAGCCAGTTCATGCCCCGCTGGACTGGCTCGATTTAGTTTAACGGTGACTCCTTGGTGGACTGTTGAGCCATTCTTCTACCATCTTTCGTTGGAGGTGGTGACGATGACCTGGATCGTTTGCGCTTAGCTCTGCATTCGCGCGCAATATGACCTGCTTTATCGCAGTTGTAGCATCTAACCCTGGGCTTAGTCATCCCTGCTAACTTTGTTTCTTCTATTACCTGCCTCATGGCGTCCTTGATCGAGTTAACGAGAGATTTGGGTTCGCAATCTTCGGTCTCCAGTTGGCGAATCTTGTGGGTCTGGGGCTTAACAATTATTCTTGCCGTCTCTTGGGCAAGGGCAAACGACACAGTTTCGGCAAATGACGCTTTTGGTGACGCATATGTTGCACATTTAATCTCAGGGTCACGTATGCCATTCACAAAGGTTTCGATTTTCATACGGTCCAGCAATGGGTGATTCTCTCCTGGATACGCCATTAGCACCAAACGTTCCACCTCAGCTGCGAAGTCTTGTAACGTCTCGTTTGCCCTCTGTACTCTTCCCCTTAATTCCATAAGGTAGATGTTTTGTTTATGTTCGCCACCGTACTTACGTTCCAGTGCAGCAATAACATCTTCATAGTTGCTTCTAGAAGCGACAGGAATACTCTGTATAACATCAGCAGCACTGCCCTTCAATGCCAGAAGTAGTGCAACCGCTTTGTCGCTGTCGTTCCACGAATTTCTAGAAGCCACTGTCTCGAACTGTAACTTGAAAACATTGAATGACGTAGAGCCGTCGAATACAGGAGGTTTGATTTTTAGCGTGTTATCAGGAACTCGGACCGGACCACCTTTAATTTCCAATTCCGACATTTTCTTCTCCAGATTCGTAAACCTGTGGTCGTGGGCCAGAAATTTCTCATCCACAGACAGAATCTTCTCGTCAACCGACTGCACTTTCTTATCCAACTCTTTAATTTGGACCTCCACGGTTTCCACTCTCCTTCCAATAACTTCAGTAATGTTCTCGAGTTTCTCGTTCATTCTACAATTCTCTGCCTTGAGTTCATCTAACTTTCTGGAATTCTCTTCGAACATTCGTCTCGAGTTTTCTTCTGACTTTCTGGAATTCTCTTCGAACATTCGTCTCGAGTTTTCTTCTAATTTTCTGGAATTCTCTTCGAACATTTTAGCCAGCATTTCTCTGAAATCGTCACCCCTGGCAGCTACTGACGAGACTTTCCCACCGTTGGATTCGCCCATTTCCGATAAATCCACTTCATCCTTACTGTCAAACTCATATGTATCGATGTTCATACCACGGCGCTCGAACTCATCCAACAGACGTTTTTGTAGCTCAGCCTTGTTGCCAGTAGAGGACAATTCCAATTTATTCAGCTCCTTCTTCAAGTCTTCCACTCGTAGATCCTTAAACTTCATCGTAGTACTATCGTAATCTCACTTCCGACACCAATTGTTACGTTCTTGGACTTCACTTATTCCCGTGTAGACGTTGTTTTATTTCCCGATACAGTTCGTACCAAATAAAACGCGGGTTCGTTCAGATTACGATTATTACAATGACTTTATTCACACAACTTTACTTTGCACTTTACTTTACACGACGGTTTCAATTCGCGATCTGATTCACAACTGACTCACTGCCTTTCCATTCCCTCTATTTATATGAGCCCTGCCTGTCGCTACAGAAGTTTCTAGACGATCTGGTAACACCTAGATCACGAACAATCTACCAATGCAACAAACACATTGAGTAACAATAACAACAACAAACTTACTGAGTGAACATTAACAACAACAAACTTGAGTAAACAAACTTACAATAACAACAACACATATACAGGCGAGGGAATAACAAAGAAAGAGGAATAACAACAACACATATACAGGCGAGGGAATAACGTTTAACAAGAATTGTACGACAATAACAAAATAGAAAATGAAAGAGGAAATGGAAGGATGTAGAAAAATCTATACAGTGGTTGTTGTTGTGAAGTTATTCAAATAAACTGCGTAGTAGAAATTTACGTTACAATTCAAATTCTTAAATTAACGGAATTCATCTACATTAACTTAAATCTAAAGTTATATTCGTAACAATATGTAACATATATTCTATTCAATAATGGTAGTAAATTGCAAGTATATTAGTATTTGAATTTCACGTTATTAAGCACTGATGAAATGTAAAATACCGAAGAATATGAAATTTATTATATGGCCAATAAGTTATATATCTTATACGTTATATGGCTAATAAGTTTATATAAATATTTTGGCAATTAGTAGTACATAGTTTAAATTAGCCAATAACTAAGTTTAAAATTTGTTGTTTATTTGCTAAAATGAAGAATATCTAGTAAATTTTTGCCGATTATATCGTTTTAACGAACATACTTGAAAGGAAATTAATTGGTTTAGGAAAAAGTACATACATCACCGTTTTTTTTCTGTCAAAATTTCTAGAATAAATTAATAGAATAATTTATGAAATATAATTCCACGAAGCCCTGTTCAAATATTTTATAAATATGTTCTTATATTAATAGATGTTTAATATATATAACAGGGCATGCATGTGTGCCTTTTTTGCCATTCAGAAAGAAGTGTATTATTTAATGACAACAAATAAATATTTTACAAAAAATAAATAAAGTATTACATCTAGTTTCGTAAAAATATTAAGGTCCGCGGGGTTTAGATCACACATGATTCAGCCTTTGAAGTCGCGTGTGTGACCGCCCTTCTGTGTTTTTTATCTCAAAAGTGTCCATATAAATTGAGAACAGCTGGACCGATTTGACTCTAATTTTCTTTCGATTGTTGTAATTGCTGTGAGAAACGTAGCGAAATTGAGAACACCGAAAACTGTTTTTTGATGTGGAATTTTAATGTAGAATGTATTTATCTTCAATAATTATACACAAATTGTTTAGATATATAATTTATATATCACAAATTCCATGTCACACACTGTTACAGCGTGCGAAATATAATCGTTTGTTTAGTTAAGAAAATTTCTTTTGCAATTTGTGTTAAATAGTTTTACCCCTTATACAATATCTGCTAATTTTTTATGAATATATTTGTAAATTTCGGAGATATTACGCAAAATTTAGGGCACGCACGCGCTACAAAATTTTTCCTTTAAAATTTGGATATCAGTTTCAATATGAAATTTCTGCGAATTGGCTGGAGATAAAATTGCGGATACAGCTATAAGGGGCTATTAAAGATTATATTGGCATTTAATTAAAAAAAATCTAACATATCTTTTTTACTTTGAACACCGTCGTAACGCACCATTGCACACATTTACTAAAAAATTCAATTCAAAACATATGGTCTGTTCCCATACTGCAAGAATCTACTAGATTTTATTATTTTCTTCGATGTCATAAAGGAAAATTCGTTATCGTAGTAAAAAGTAGTAGATTCTTATAGTACGGTAACAGACCAAAAATGTTTTAAATATGCTAATTCTTATACCCCACACAACTACGTTGTCAGTTTATTATAGCTTTGTGTGGCCCCAAGACCTTTTGTATATCATTATGCAGTTGTGGACCAATCCTCACGAAATTTTTGCATGTAAGTCCGGTTCTAAAAAATGTAACATGTGCGTGACGGATACATTTTTCGATGGAGATAGAAGACAAACTTTTTTATTTGAGTTTGCCATCTCAAGATCCACACATAACAGCATTATCAAACCAGTAAGGAAAGTGGTAAATTCGGACGGGCCGACTATATGATACCCTTCACCACTATTAACATGGAATTGGATGAAATAAAATATGTGATATTTATTTAAATGTAAATCTACCTAGATCTATCTATAAACATGACATTCGTTTATTACAATGGGACAAAAGTATGTAAATCGACTTCAAACAAATATCAATAGATCATCCATTGAGCTATATCTGTACTTCTAGAAAACGCAACTACGAAACTCTATTCTCAATTTTGTACGTTGTGTAAAATTTGATGTCTATATCTAAATCTGGACCGTTTTTCTCGAAACTTGGTTCAATTTAGTACGTTATGCCAAATTTCGTGCAAATCGAAGGATATTTAGGGACTTTGGTGCACCATTTACATGAAATCGGACGAAACTATATATGGGAGCTATATCTAAATCTGGACAGATTTTCACGAAACTTGGGAGACATCATTTTAGGCTCAATTCAGTACGTTATGTCAAATTTCGTGCAAATCGAAAGATTTATGTGGACTTTGGTGCACCATTTACATGAAATCGGACGAAAATATATATGGGAGTTATATCTAAATCTGGACAGATTTTCACGAAACTTGGCAGATATCATTCTAGGCTCAATTCAGTACGTTAATGGGACAACAAAAAGAAAAACTACCGTTATTTTTCAAAATTCAACTAAAAATATATTGTCCGGATTGCAAAGAATATTTCCTATATATTTTCATATCTCTCTTAACGAATTGATTTTTCACCTATGTGGTTGACCTTTTTGTGGAATTCGTGATATGCCAAATATATAACATAGCTGTTTATTAAAATTATATAAAGATTTCAGACCAAAAGAAAAAATCCTATTTCAAGTCAAGTAAATCTTATATAAATTTGAAGTGCTGAATTCTTTCAGTCATGAAATTTCTTTCTAACCATTTCTCCCTTGAATACCACCATTTGGCAATGCAATATGTCATAACAAACTTTCTCTAGCCTTCAACATTTTTTTTGATGACAACGTTGTTTATGATGTTGATGACATAACAGGACATAAATTAAATGGGAATTGTTTAAGACATTGTGCATCCATCCCTCCATTATTCAGTCTAGTGTTGCATTGCATTATGGTTCCTTTGCAGATTTCATTACAAAAAACTAAAAATAAAAAATAGTATTCTATATAAAATAATATTAGTGGACATTAATGCTGAGTTGTTGTTGTCGTCGTCGTCAGTCAGTTAGTCTTCATGGGAAGCAAATTGTCATGATGTTACTTATAAGACGACTTGCTTTCTTTCATTGTTTCTGTCGCTTTTCTTGTATCAGTATTGTAATATTTTAGTGCTGCTGGCGTAGAAGATGTATGCGTTGGGTTTCCAGTCCTAGGTCATTGAATTGAAATATTGTCTTCCATATGAAGAAATGCAAAATATAGCTTTTGCTTACTGAAATTCAAAAATTTGATTTTTATTATCAGATATAAGAACATTTTAAGCAAAAATATTATATCTTGAGATTCATCGATTTAATTCAATGACCATTGACTATATTTACGACGACAATGGCACAAAACTTAATGGCAACAATAACGCTGCATAAATTGATGGAAACTGAAAAACGCAAGGGATACAACTTCTTAAAAAATATTTTGTATGTTTTTGTTTTCATAAATTTCTACATAGTTAAGTTTTTCGTGAAAACGGGACTTTTCATAAAATTTCAATTGATAAGAAGGAATGTATGTATTGTTGCAACAAAATGAGGAAATTTACAAAGATGAAGTAAAATATTGTTCAAACAGGAAATTGTAAAACACAGGAGCTTTGTTTGTGTGGATTGTTGTGGCTGGATGTCAATAACCGAACAGTGTGAGTGTTGTATTGCTGGGAAATTTGCTCAGTAACGGGTTTTAAAATATTTATCAGCTGATTTAAAAAAGTACAAATAAATGTTCGATTAATTCATATTTTTATATATTTTTTGCTGTATATGTAATGTATTCAAAATCAATATGAGATCTGTATCATACGATTTTGTTGAAATGAGAGAGAAATGAGAATGAGAAATGAGATATCACAAGATTTAGGAACAATGTCTAAATCTAAGTTAGTTTTTCAACAAAAATGCTGATCGTTGTTGTAGAGCTCCATTTGCCGAGCTCATGTAACATTTATTACTCCACATTGTAATGTTAACATTTTTCGTATCATCTTCATATAGCATTACTTTGAACATTTCTAAATTATGTATGGTAATAATATAAAGTGACCAGATTTTGAAAATGAAAATGGATGACAAAAACATATACATATATTTTTAATAAAAATAAATAAGTAGTTGTCTGTAAATGCCTTGTTGACCACGAAGTCAGGCGCCAACGAAACGAACTTCTCATTGGGGTCGTATCGCTGGTAACGTAAGAACTTCGAATTGTCACAAGAGACATTTGGGTTTGAAAGGTTTTTTGTAAAGAAGCTATTAATAGCTTCTGGGGAGAATATCCCAACAAAAAACTAAGGGAACTGATGAGGATCAGTGGCGAGATCCGAAACTATAGTCTTCCCTGCCTTACCCCTCGGCGGACAATGCCATACATTCCCCACTAATAAATATTTGTTTTTTATAAAAACAACAAACTGGGATTTAGCCTGACTATTTTGCAAAAACAAAATAAAAATAAATATATAAAATGAGTTAAAAAGTCGATAATTACGGCCTTGCAAAATTGTTGGTCCTAAGCGAATAATCTTGGCATCTTTATATAAGAAATATAGCAAATAAGTATACCTATGTCGACTATATTTTCCAAGAATATTTGCAAACCTTAGGTCACAAGGAGTAGTAAATTACATTTACTTTTAAAGGCAAATTTTTGTAAAATTAAAAAAAAAATTAAAAGTTGGGGATTTATATTAGGGACACCTAGAAATATAGAACCCAAAATATAAAATTAGAGCCAATACGGTTGCAAAACGTGTCCTAAAATACCAAAATTTAATAAATAATATTTTTTATGGAAATTCGTTATCCAATTTGAACTCTAAATATGAAAAAAGAGATAATGCACTTGGATTTTTTTAATTTACAAAAATAAATATTGATCAAGGGTTTGCAACAAAGATAACAGATTATAGAAATAGTTAGAGGACATAACTTTTATAGATGACAGCCAGTTAAAATAGAAGACTGCCCTAAAAAAGAGGACGTATAATACATATACGTATATAAAATATTTAAACTTGCAAGAATAGTATTCATACACATTCAACATAAAATATTAAACTCAATCAAAGAATATGCTGCCTTTCAGGTCTTAAAACTGCATATGTTTAAAACTTTTTACCGGATTAACCTATTTTATTTTTAACAATTTGTCACAGGTTGTATTTGCTTTTATATGTTTTAAAAATTATGATAATTTTTTTTTAAACTTTTTTACAAATAATTCATATTTTTAAATTATTTCATGAGAAAAAATATTCGCACACAAGACAAATTGTTGAAAAAAATATATATATAATTTTGTGGTATCATATGATTTCAATTGATGGAGAGTGTTATGTAATCGACACAACGTTGCATTTTGTGTCGTGTTCCTCAGATTATTATCCTGTTGAAATCAAAAAAACCTTTGCGTCCAAACTATCTGGGTCTCTTAAAAACTTTAGTTTAGATATACATTTTAAGTCACGTCGGTCCCTTATTTCCTTTTGTAATATCTGTGGAATTGAATGGTCGATGGAAGTTTTTTGATCTTACAATTTTTTCAAGACAGCATCAGCAATGATTTAAATGTATAGCATGATTCCAGCAAAATAACTCTTCAATAGGACATTCAGAATACATTTTCTCATGACATTCGCCCTATCTGGAACAGTTGCTACAATGTGGGTTTCAAAACATAAGCAGTTTTTCTTCAACCATTTATCGGTTTTAAAATGAGCACCTTCCACTTATACACACATTAAAATCTCCCCTTGTAGTGAAAATTAATGTTACAATATCAGGCATTAGTAAACAAACTTGTGTTCTTGTTTTTATTTTATAATCACTTTAATATTTAATATTAAAAACATTATTGCAAGTGCTATAAATTTCATTATATACATATGGGAAATTACAAAAATCTTTTAAATTCCTTGAAGCTGAGGTTTGCAAGGTTATAACTCGCGAAATTATGAATATATTGCATAAAATTTAAATTCATTTCTATAAAATGAAGTGTTCTTGTCAAAATCTTAAAATATTGGTAATAAATAATAAGTTGCGTGGAAGCTGTGATGGTGGTAATGTAAAAAAATGGATGAAAATGTGTTGAAGCCAACGAGTTTTTTTTTGTGTTCCTTCCTGATTTGTGACTAAACTACACAACGCACGCACATGTGATCAGTGACCAAGTTGCAGAATACCCCATGGACAATATGGTTCTAATGTATGATTTTTCGATATAATCACTGCATCCACCCAAAATGGATGCTGACATTTTGAAGCCGGATTTTCGGTGTTTTTTTTGAATTTTTCTTATAATCAGGATGCCCACCCAGATAATGGACAAAATTGATTATAGGATTGTAGAACTCGTGATTTTGCTTCGGTTGGTGTATATCTCATGAATGTGCTCACCGTAGCTTCTTCCGATAAAAATGCAAAGCATAAATTTTTATAAAAAACATATTTTTTGAGTCTAAAAATTAAGAAAAAGTCTATTCAAATTCCATGGAACCCGGCGTGATTTTGTAGTTTTTTTACGTGCCGGATCTAATAGAGCCGTCGTGTCAATTCCGCCCAATAAAACGGCGGATATAGGTACCTTGAATGCGGGAAAAACTGCAAAAACTTATTTTGACAAATTCGCATATATAATCGCGGATTCCTTCGAATTGATTACACATACATTCATTCTTGTGTTATCATATTCGCAAATCTGTGTGAAGATGGGTCAAAAATATATCGATACGCGAAATAATATGCATATTTTATCAAAAATCGATTGTGGAGGCGCGTGCGGGTCTTGACCGATCCCTTTAAAATCGGTGCCCCTTTTGTGTATTTTCATAGGAGATTACTGAAATCGGATGACGAATAAAAATCGTATAGCATTGCGCCATTTTTAGTCATTTTTAGGTTTTTGCATAGTAAAGTCATCAGAGCGGCACACTTTGCACTTGAGATGAAACCTCGAAAAAAGCATAATTATTGAAAAGATGAATTCGGTTTTTTATACGAAAACCCCATGCGCATCAACTGATTCAACTAATACGCAAATTGCATACTTTCAATATTGATCATTTTTATGAATTGTATGTGCAATATATTTAGTCACTTTTACCGGAGCAGAAAACTGTTATTAAATCGAATTTACCGATATTTAACAATCATCATATTTAAGAATATTAAAGCAAAACCGCATCCTCTTAACAATACTAAAAAATAGAAAATTAGAAAAAAAAAATTGTTTTGATTCGAAAATTAATTTATTTTAAGTTTCCAAAAATATCTTCATGCTTCTATTTGTTTTTCGAGACTATTACACGGTATTTCATTGTCAATTGACTAGTATGCAAAGCAATGGTGTTTAACCATTTGTGAAGAAATTAGCAAATTTGACAAAATAGGAA